>NW_028142529.1:5000-53970 GCF_055691185.1 Crinia signifera | reverse complement strand
TCCACTTCCGCTTTGGGGGCCAGCAACAGTTGCCAGGGCAACCCTGGGCATGGCAGGTGGCTTTAAGGGGGCCTGGACCAGCATACTTCCGCTTTGGGGGCTAGCAACAGTTGCCAGGGCAACCCTGGGCATGGCAGGGGGCTCAAGGGGGCCTGGACCCGCCCACTTCTGCGTTGGGGGCCAGCAACAGTTGCCAGGGCAACCTTGGGTATGGCAGGGGGCTCAAGGGGGCCTGGACCCGCCCACTTCCGCTTTGGGGGCCACCAACAGTTGCCAGGGCAACCCTGGGCATGGCAGGGGGCTTTAAGGGGGCCTGGACCCGCCCACTTCCGCTTTGGGGGCCAGCAACAGTTGCCAGGGCAACCCTGGGCATGGCAGGGGGCTCAAGGGGGCCTGGACCCGCCCACTTCCGCTTTGGGGGCCAGCAACAGTTGCCAGGGCAACCCTGGGCATGGCAGGGGGCTTTAAGGGGGCCTGGACCCGCCCACTTCCGCTTTGGGGGCCAGCAACAGTTGCCAGGGCAACCCTGGGTATGGCAGGGGGCTTAAGGGTGCCTGGACCCGCCCACTTCCGCTTTGGGGGCCAGCAACAGTTGCCAGGGCAATCCTGGGCATGGCAGGGGGCTTAAGGGGGCCTGGACCCGCCCACTTCCGCTTTGGGGGCCAGCAACAGTTGCCAGGGCAACCCTGGGCATGGCAGGGGGCTTTAAGGGGGCCTTGACCCGCCCACTTCCGCTTTGGGGGCAAGCAACAGTTGCCAGGGCAACCCTGGGTATGGCAGGGGGCTCATGGGGGCCTGGACCCGCCCACTTCCGCTTTAAGGGCCAGCAACAGTTGCCAGGGCAACCCTGGGCATGGCAGGGGGCTCAAGGGGGCCTGGACCCGCCCACTTCCGCTTTGGGGGCCAGCAACAGGTGCCAGGGCAAACCCTGGGCATGGCAGGGGGCTTAAGGGGGCCTGGACCCGCCCACTTCCGCTTTGGGGGCCAGCAACAGTTGCCAGGGCAACCCTGGGCATGGCAGGGGGCTTTAAGGGGGCCTGGACCCGCCCACTTCCGCTTTGGGGGCCAGCAACAGTTGCCAGGGCAACCCTGGGCATGGCAGGGGGCTCAAGGGGGCCTGGACCCGCCCACTTCCGCTTTGGGGCCAGCAACAGTTGCCAGGGCAACCCTGGGCATGGCAGGTGGCTTTAAGGGGGCCTGGACCCGCATACTTCCGCTTTGGGGGCCAGCAACAGTTGCCAGGGCAACCCTGGGCATGGCAGGGGGCTCAAGGGGGCCTGGACCCGCCCACTTCTGCGTTGGGGGCCAGCAACAGTTGCCAGGGCAACCTTGGGTATGGCAGGGGGCTCAAGGGGGCCTGGACCCGCCCACTTCCTCTTTGGGGGGCAGCAACAGTTGCCAGGGCAACCCTGGGCATGGCAGGGGGCTTTAAGGGGGCCTTGACCCACCCACTTCCGCTTTGGGGGCCAGCAACAGTTGCCAGGGCAACCCTGGGTATGGCAGGGGGCTCAAGGGGGCCCTGGACCCGCCCACTTCCGCTTTGGGGGCCAGCAACAGTTGCCAGGGCAACCCGGGGCATGGCAGGGGGCTTTAAGGGGGCCTGGACCCGCCCACTTCCGCTTTGGGGGTCAGCAACAGTTGCCAGGGCAACCCTGGGCATGGCAGGGGGCTCAAGGGGGCCTGGACCCGCCCACTTCCGCTTTGGGGGCCAGCAACAGTTGCCAGGGCAATCCTGGGCATGGCAGGGGGCTTAAGGGGGCCTGGACCCGCCCACTTCCGCTTTGGGGGCCAGCAACAGTTGCCAGGGCAACCCTGGGCATGGCAGGGGCTTTAAGGGGGCCTTGACCAGCCCACTTCCGCTTTGGGGGCCAGAAACAGTTGCCAGGGCAACCCTGGGTATGGCAGGGGGCTCAAGGGGGCCTGGACCCGCCCACTTCCGCTTTGGGGGCCAGCAACAGTTGCCAGGGCAACCCTGGGCATGGCAGGGGGCTCAAGGGGGCCTGGACCCACCCACTTCCGCTTTGGGGGCCAGCAACAGTTGCCAGGGCAACCCTGGGCATGGCAGGTGGCTTTAAGGGGGCCTGGACCAGCATACTTCCGCTTTGGGGGCTAGCAACAGTTGCCAGGGCAACCCTGGGCATGGCAGGGGGCTCAAGGGGGCCTGGACCCGCCCACTTCTGCGTTGGGGGCCAGCAACAGTTGCCAGGGCAACCTTGGGTATGGCAGGGGGCTCAAGGGGGCCTGGACCCGCCCACTTCCGCTTTGGGGGCCACCAACAGTTGCCAGGGCAACCCTGGGCATGGCAGGGGCTTTAAGGGGGCCTGGACCCGCCCACTTCCGCTTTGGGGGCCAGCAACAGTTGCCAGGGCAACCCTGGGCATGGCAGGGGGCTCAAGGGGCCTGGACCCGCCCACTTCCGCTTTGGGGGCCAGCAACAGTTGCCAGGGCAACCCTGGGCATGGCAGGGGGCTTTAAGGGGGCCTGGACCGCCACTTCCGCTTTGGGGGCCAGCAACAGTTGCCAGGGCAACCCTGGGTATGGCAGGGGGCTCAAGGGGGCCGGGACCCGCCCACTTCCACTTTGGGGGCCAGCAACAGTTGCCAGGGCAACCCTGGGCATGGCAGGGGGCTTTAAGGGGGCCTGGACCCGCCCACTTCCGCTTTGGGGGCCAGCAACAGTTGCCAGGGCAACCCTGGGCATGGCAGGGGGCTCAAGGGGGCCTGGACCCGCCCACTTCCGCTTTGGGGGCCAGCAACAGTTGCCAGGGCAACAATGGGCATGGCAGGGGGCTTAAGGGTGCCTGGACCCGCCCACTTCCGCTTTGGGGGCCAGCAACAGTTGCCAGGGCAATCCTGGGCATGGCAGGGGGCTTAAGGGGGCCTGGACCCGCCCACTTCCGCTTTGGGGGCCAGCAACAGTTGCCAGGGCAACCCTGGGCATGGCAGGGGGCTTTAAGGGGGCCTTGACCCGCCCACTTCCGCTTTGGGGGCAAGCAACAGTTGCCAGGGCAACCCTGGGTATGGCAGGGGGCTCATGGGGGCCTGGACCCGCCCACTTCCGCTTTAAGGGCCAGCAACAGTTGCCAGGGCAACCCTGGGCATGGCAGGGGGCTCAAGGGGGCCTGGGACCCGCCCACTTCCGCTTTGGGGGCCAGCAACAGGTGCCAGGGCAAACCCTGGGCATGGCAGGGGCTTAAGGGGGCCTGGACCCGCCCACTTCCGCTTTGGGGGCCAGCAACAGTTGCCAGGGCAACCCTGGGCATGGCAGGGGGCTTTAAGGGGGCCTGGGACCCGCCAACTTCCGCTTTGGGGGCCAGCAACAGTTGCCAGGGCAACCCTGGGCATGACAGGGGGCTCAAGGGGCCTGGACCCGCCACTTCCGCTTTGGGGGCCAGCAACAGTTGCCAGGGCAACCCTGGGCATGGCAGGTGGCTTTAAGGGGGCCTGGACCCGCATACTTCCGCTTTGGGGGCCAGCAACAGTTGCCAGGGCAACCCTGGGCATGGCAGGGGGCTCAAGGGGGCCTGGACCCGCCACTTCTGCGTTGGGGGCCAGCAACAGTTGCCAGGGCAACCTTGGGTATGGCAGGGGCTCAAGGGGGCCTGGACCCGCCCACTTCCGCTTTGGGGGGCAGCAACAGTTGCCAGGGCAACCCTGGGCATGGCAGTGGGCTTTAAGGGGGCCTTGACCCACCCACTTCCGCTTTGGGGGCCAGCAACAGTTGCCAGGGCAACCCTGGGTATGGCAGGGGGCTCAAGGGGCCTGGACCCGCCCACTTCCGCTTTGGGGGCCAGCAACAGTTGCCATGGCAACCCTGGGCATGGCAGGGTGCTTTAAGGGGGCCTGGACCCGCCCACTTCCGCTTTGGGGGCCAGCAACAGTTGCCAGGGCAACCCTGGGCATGGCAGGGGGCTCAATGGGGCCTGGACCCGCCCACTTCCGCTTTGGGGGCCAGCAACAGGTGCCAGGGCAACCCTGGGCATGGCAGGGGGCTTAAGGGGGCCTGGACCCGCCCACTTCCGCTTTGGGGGCAAGCAACAGTTGCCAGGGCAACCCTGGGCATGGCAGGGGGCTTTAAGGGGGCCTGGACCCGCCCACTTCCGCTTTGGGGGCCAGCAACAGTTGCCAGGGCAACCCTGGGCATGGCAGGGGGCTCAAGGGGGCCTGGACCCGCCCACTTCCGCTTTGGGGGCCAGCAACAGTTGCCAGGGCAACCCTGGGCATTGCAGGTGGCTTTAAGGGGGCCTGGACCAGCATACTTTCCGCTTTGGGGGCCAGCAACAGTTGCCAGGGCAACCCTGGGCATGGCAGGGGGCTCAAGGGGGCCTGGACCCGCCCACTTCTGCGTTGGGGGCCAGCAACAGTTGCCAGGGCAACCCTTGGCATGGCAGGGGGCTTTAAGGGGGCCTGGACCCGCCCACTTCCGCTTTGGGGGCCAGCAACAGTTGCCAGGGCAACCCTGGGTATGGCAGGGGGCTCAAGGGGGCCTGGACCCGCCCACTTACGCTTTGGGGGCCAGCAACAGTTGCCAGGGCAACCCTGGGCATGGCAGGGGGCTTTAAGGGGGCCTGGACCCGCCCACTTCCGCTTTGGGGGAGAGCAACAGTTGCCAGGGCAACCCTGGGCATGGCAGGGGGCTCAAGGGGGCCTGGACCCGCCCACTTCCGCTTTGGGGGCCAGCAACAGTTTCCAGGGCAACAATGGGCATGGCAGGGGGCTTAAGGGGGCCTGGACCCGGCCACTTCCGCTTTGGGGGCCAGCAACAGTTGCCAGGGCAACCCTGGGTATGCAGGGGGCTCAAGGGGGCCTGGACCCGCCCACTTCCGCTTTGGGGGCCAGCAACAGTTGCCAGGGCAACCCTGGGCATGGCAGGGGGCTCAAGGGGGCCTGGACCCACCCACTTCCGCTTTGGGGGCCAGCAAACAGTGCCAGGGCAACCCTGGGCATGGCAGGTGGCTTTAAGGGGGCCTGGACCAGCATACTTCCGCTTTGGGGGCTAGCAACAGTTGCCAGGGCAACCCTGGGCATGGCAGGGGGCTCAAGGGGGCCTGGACCCGCCACTTCTGCGTTGGGGGCCAGCAACAGTTGCCAGGGCAACCTTGGGTATGGCAGGGGGCTCAAGGGGGCCTGGACCCGCCCACTTCCGCTTTGGGGGCCACCAACAGTTGCCAGGGCAACCCTGGGCATGGCAGGGGGCTTTAAGGGGGCCTGGACCCGCCCACTTCCGCTTTGGGGGCCAGCAACAGTTGCCAGGGCAACCCTGGGCATGGCAGGGGGCTCAAGGGGGCCTGGACCCGCCCACTTCCGCTTTGGGGCCAGCAACAGTTGCCAGGGCAACCCTGGGCATGGCAGGGGGCTTTAAGGTGGCCTGGACCCGCCCACTTCCGCTTTGGGGGCCAGCAACAGTTGCCAGGGCAACCCTGGGTATGGCAGGGGGCTCAAGGGGGCCGGGACCCGCCCACTTCCACTTTGGGGGCCAGCAACAGTTGCCAGGGCAACCTGGGCATGGCAGGGGGCTTTAAGGGGGCCTGACCCGCCCACTTCCGCTTTGGGGGCCAGCAACAGTTGCCAGGGCAACCCTGGGCATGGCAGGGGGCTCAAGGGGCCTGGACCCGCCCACTTCCGCTTTGGGGGCCAGCAACAGTTGCCAGGGCAACAATGGGCATGGCAGGGGGCTTAAGGGTGCCTGGACCCGCCCACTTCCGCTTTGGGGGCCAGCAACAGTTGCCAGGGCAATCCTGGGCATGGCAGGGGGCTTAAGGGGGCCTGGACCCGCCCACTTCCGCTTTGGGGGCCAGCAACAGTTGCCAGGGCAACCCTGGGCATGGCAGGGGGCTTTAAGGGGGCCTTGACCCGCCCACTTCCGCTTTGGGGGCAAGCAACAGTTGCCAGGGCAACCCTGGGTATGGCAGGGGGCTCATGGGGCCTGGACCCGCCCACTTCCGCTTTAAGGGCCAGCAACAGTTGCCAGGGCAACCCTGGGCATGGCAGGGGGCTCAAGGGGGCCTGGACCCGCCCACTTCCGCTTTGGGGGCCAGCAACAGGTGCCAGGGCAAACCCTGGGCATGGCAGGGGGCTTAAGGAGGCCTGGACCCGCCCACTTCCGCTTTGGGGGCCAGCAACAGTTGCCAGGGCAACCCTGGGCATGGCAGGGGGCTTTAAGGGGGCCTGGACCCGCCCACTTCCGCTTTGGGGGCCAGCAACAGTTGCCAGGGCAACCCTGGGCATGGCAGGGGGCTCAAGGGGGCCTGGACCCGCCCACTTCCGCTTTGGGGGCCAGCAACAGTTGCCAGGGCAACCCTGGGCATGGCAGGTGGCTTTAAGGGGGCCTGGACCCGCATACTTCCGCTTTGGGGGCCAGCAACAGTTGCCAGGGCAACCCTGGGCATGGCAGGGGGCTCAAGGGGGCCTGGACCCGCCCACTTCTGCGTTGGGGGCCAGCAACAGTTGCCAGGGCAACCTTGGGTATGGCAGGGGGCTCAAGGGGGCCTGGACCCGCCCACTTCCGCTTTGGGGGGCAGCAACAGTTGCCAGGGCAACCCTGGGCATGGCAGGGGGCTTTAAGGGGGCCTTGACCCACCCACTTCCGCTTTGGGGGCCAGCAACAGTTGCCAGGGCAACCCTGGGTATGGCAGGGGGCTCAAGGGGGCCTGGACCCGCCCACTTCCGCTTTGGGGGCCAGCAACAGTTGCCATGGCAACCCTGGGCATGGCAGGGTGCTTTAAGGGGGCCTGGACCCGCCCACTTCCGCTTTGGGGGCCAGCAACAGTTGCCAGGGCAACCCTGGGCATGGCAGGGGGCTCAATGGGGCCTGGACCCGCCCACTTCCGCTTTGGGGGCCAGCAACAGGTGCCAGGGCAACCCTGGGCATGGCAGGGGGCTTAAGGGGGCCTGGACCCGCCCACTTCCGCTTTGGGGGCAAGCAACAGTTGCCAGGGCAACCCTGGGCATGGCAGGGGGCTTTAAGGGGGCCTGGACCCGCCCACTTCCGCTTTGGGGGCCAGCAACAGTTGCCAGGGCAACCCTGGGCATGGCAGGGGGCTCAAGGGGGCCTGGACCCGCCCACTTCCGCTTTGGGGGCCAGCAACAGTTGCCAGGGCAACCCTGGGCATGGCAGGTGGCTTTAAGGGGGCCTGGACCAGCATACTTCCGCTTTGGGGGAGAGCAACAGTTGCCAGGGCAACCCTGGGCATGGCAGGGGGCTCAATGGGGCCTGGACCCGCCCACTTCCGCTTTGGGGGCCAGCAACAGGTGCCAGGGCAACCCTGGGCATGGCAGGGGGCTCAAGGGGGCCTGGACCCGCCCACTTCTGCGTTGGGGGCCAGCAACAGTTGCCAGGGCAACCCTTGGCATGGCAGGGGCTTTAAGGGGGCCTGGACCCGCCCATTCCGCTTTGGGGGCCAGCAACAGTTGCCAGGGCAACCCTGGGTATGGCAGGGGGCTCAAGGGGGCCTGGACCCGCCCACTTCCGCTTTGGGGGCCAGCAACAGTTGCCAGGGCAACCCTGGGCATGGCAGGGGGCTTTAAGGGGGCCTGGACCCGCCCACTTCCGCTTTGGGGGAGAGCAACAGTTGCCAGGGCAACCCTGGGCATGGCAGGGGGCTCAAGGGGCCTGGACCCGCCCACTTCCGCTTTGGGGGCCAGCAACAGTTTCCAGGGCAACAATGGGCATGGCAGGGGGCTTAAGGGGGCCTGGACCCGCCCACTTCCGCTTTGGGGGCCAGCAACAGTTGCCAGGGCAACAATGGGCATGGCAGGGGGCTTAAGGGGGCCTGGACCCGCCCACTTCCGCTTTGGGGGCCAGCAACAGTTGCCAGGGCAACCCTGGGCATGGCAGGGGGCTTTAAGGGGGCCTGGACCGCCCACTTCCGCTTTGGGGGCCAGCAACAGTTGCCAGGGCAACCTTGGGTATGGCAGGGGGCTCAAGGGGGCCTGGACCAGCATACTTCCGCTTTGGGGGCTAGCAACAGTTGCCAGGGCAACCCTGGGCATGGCAGGGGGCTCAAGGGGGCCTGGACCCGCCCACTTCTGCGTTGGGGGCCAGCAACAGTTGCCAGGGCAACCTTGGTATGGCAGGGGGCTCAAGGGGGCCTGGACCCGCCCACTTCCGCTTTGGGGGCCACCAACAGTTGCCAGGGCAACCCTGGGCATGGCAGGGGGCTTTAAGGGGGCCTTGACCCGCCCACTTCCGCTTTGGGGGCCAGAAACAGTTGCCAGGGCAACCCTGGGTATGGCAGGGGGCTCAAGGGGGCCTGGACCCGCCCACTTCCGCTTTGGGGGCCAGCAACAGTTGCCAGGGCAACCCTGGGCATGGCAGGGGGCTCAAGGGGGCCTGGACCCACCCACTTCCGCTTTGGGGGCCAGCAACAGTTGCCAGGGCAACCCTGGGCATGGCAGGTGGCTTTAAGGGGGCCTGGACCAGCATACTTCCGCTTTGGGGGCTAGCAACAGATGCCAGGGCAACCCTGGGCATGGCAGGGGGCTCAAGGGGGCCTGGACCCGCCCCACTTCCTGCGTTGGGGGCCAGCAACAGTTGCCAGGGCAACCTTGGGTATGGCAGGGGGCTCAAGGGGCCTGGACCCGCCCACTTCCGCTTTGGGGGCCACCAACAGTTTGCCAGGGCAACCCTGGGCATGGCAGGGGGCTTTAAGGGGGTCTGGACCCGCCCACTTCCGCTTTGGGGGCCAGCAACAGTTGCCAGGGCAACCCTGGGCATGGCAGGGGGCTCAAGGGGGCCTGGACCCGCCCACTTCCGCTTTGGGGGCCAGCAACAGTTGCCAGGGCAACCCTGGGCATGGCAGGGGGCTTTAAGGGGGCCTGGACCCGCCCACTTCCGCTTTGGGGGCCAGCAACAGTTGCCAGGGCAACAATGGGCATGGCAGGGGGCTTAAGGGGGCCTGGACCTCCCCACTTCCGCTTTGGGGGCCAGCAACAGTTGCCAGGGCAACCCTGGGCATGGCAGGGTGCTTTAAGGGGGCCTGGACCCGCCCACTTCCTCTTTGGGGGCCAGCAACAGTTGCCAGGGCAACCCTGGGCATGGCAGGGGGCTCAAGGGGGCCTGGACCCGCCCACTTCCGCTTTGGGGGCCAGCAACAGGTGCCAGGGCAACCCTGGGCATGGCAGGGGGCTCAAGGGGGCCTGGACCCGCCCACTTCCGCTTTGGGGGCCAGCAACAGTTGCCAGGGCAACCCTGGGCATGGCAGGGGCTTTAAGGGGGCCTGGACCCGCCCACTTCCGCTTTGGGGGCCAGCAACAGTTGCCAGGGCAACAATGGGCATGGCAGGGGGCTTAAGGGGGCCTGGACCCGCCCACTTCCGCTTTGGGGGCCAGCAACAGTTGCCAGGGCAACAATGGGCATGGCAGGGGGCTTAAGGGGGCCTGGACCCGCCCCACTTCCGCTTTGGGGGCCAGCAACAGTTGCCAGGGCAACCCTGGGCATGGCAGGGGGCTTTAAGGGGGCCTGGACCCGCCCACTTCCGCTTTGGGGGCCAGCAACAGTTGCCAGGGCAACCCGGGGCATGGCAGGGGGCTTTAAGGGGGCCTGGACCCGCCCACTTCCGCTTTGGGGGCCAGCAACAGTTGCCAGGGCAACCCTGGGCATGGCAGGGGGCTCAAGGGGGCCTGGACCCGCCCACTTCCGCTTTGGGGGCCAGCAACAGTTGCCAGGGCAATCCTGGGCATGGCAGGGGGCTTAAGGGGGCCTGGACCCGCCCACTTCCGCTTTGGGGGCCAGCAACAGTTGCCAGGGCAACCCTGGGCATGGCAGGGGGCTTTAAGGGGGCCTTGACCCGCCCACTTCCGCTTTGGGGGCCAGCAACAGTTGCCAGGGCAACCCTGGGCATGGCAGGGGGCTCAAGGGGGCCTGGACCCACCCACTTCCGCTTTGGGGGCCAGCAACAGTTGCCAGGGCAACCCTGGGCATGGCAGGTGGCTTTAAGGGGGCCTGGACCAGCATACTTCCGCTTTGGGGGCTAGCAACAGTTGCCAGGGCAACCCTGGGCATGGCAGGGGGCTCAAGGGGGCCTGGACCCGCCCACTTCTGCGTTGGGGGCCAAGCAACAGTTGCAGGGCAACCTTGGGTATGGCAGGGGGCTCAAGGGGCCTGGACCCGCCCACTTCCGCTTTGGGGGCCACCAAACAGTTGCCAGGGCAACCCTGGGCATGGCAGGGGGCTTTAAGGGGGCCTGGACCCGCCCACTTCCGCTTTGGGGGCCAGCAACAGTTGCCAGGGCAACCCCTGGGCATGGCAGGGGCTCAAGGGGGCCTGGACCCGCCCACTTCCGCTTTGGGGCCAGCAACAGTTGCCAGGGCAACCCTGGGCATGGCAGGGGGCCTTTAAGGGGCTGGACCCGCCCACTTCCGCTTTGGGGGCCAGCAACAGTTGCCAGGGCAACCCTGGGTATGGCAGGGGGCTCAAGGGGGCCGGGACCCGCCCACTTCCGCTTTGGGGGCCAGCAACAGTTGCCAGGGCAACCCTGGGCATGGCAGGGGGCTTTAAGGGGGCCTGGACCCGCCACTTCCGCTTTGGGGGCCAGCAACAGTTGCCAGGGCAACCCTGGGCATGGCAGGGGGCTCAAGGGGGCCTGGACCCGCCCACTTCCGCTTTGGGGGCCAGCAACAGTTGCCAGGGCAACCCTGGGCATGGCAGGGGGCCTCAAGGGGGCCTGGACCCGCCCACTTCCGCTTTGGGGGCCAGCAACAGTTGCCAGGGCAATCCTGGGCATGGCAGGGGGCTTAGGGGGCCTGGACCCGCCCACTTCCGCTTTGGGGGCCAGCAACAGTTGCCAGGGCAACCCTGGGCATGGCAGGGGGCTTTAAGGGGGCCTTGACCCGCCCACTTCCGCTTTGGGGGCCAGAAACAGTTGCCAGGGCAACGCTGGGTATGGCAGGGGGCTCAAGGGGGCCGGGACCCGCCCACTTCCGCTTTGGGGGCCAGCACAGGTGCCAGGGCAACCCTGGGCATGGCAGGGGGCTTAAGGGGGCCTGGACCCGCCCACTTCCGCTTTGGGGGCAAGCAACAGTTGCCAGGGCAACCCTGGGCATGGCAGGGGGCTTTAAGGGGGCTGGACCCGCCCACTTCCGCTTTGGGGGCCAGCAACAGTTGCCAGGGCAACCCTGGGCATGGCAGGGGGCTCAAGGGGGCCTGGACCCGCCCACTTCTGCGTTGGGGGCCAGCAACAGTTGCCAGGGCAACCTTGGTATGGCAGGGGGGCTCAAGGGGCCTGGACCCGCCCACTTCGCTTTGGGGGGCAGCAACAGTTGCCAGGGCAACCCTGGGCATGGCAGGGGCTTTAAGGGGGCCTTGACCACCACTTCCGCTTTGGGGGCCAGCAACAGTTGCCAGGGCAACCCTGGGTATGGCAGGGGGCTCAAGGGGGCCTGGACCCGCCCACTTCCGCTTTGGGGGCCAGCAACAGTTTGCCAGGCAACCCTGGGCATGGCAGGGTGCTTTAAGGGGGCCTGGACCCGCCCACTTCCGCTTTGGGGGCCAGCAACCAGTTGCCAGGGCAACCCTGGCATGGCAGGGGGCTCAATGGGGCCTGGACCCGCCCACTTCCGCTTTGGGGGCCAGCAACAGGTGCCAGGGCAACCCTGGGCATGGCAGGGGGCTTAAGGGGGCCTGGACCCGCCCACTTCCGCTTTGGGGGCAAGCAACAGTTGCCAGGGCAACCCTGGGCATGGCAGGGGGCTTTAAGGGGGCCTGGACCCGCCCACTTCCGCTTTTGGGGCCAGCAACAGTGGCCAGGGCAACCCTGGGCATGGCAGGGGGCCCAGGGGGCCTGGACCCGCCCACTTCCGCTTTGGGGGCCAGCAACAGTTGCCATGGCAACCCTGGGCATGGCAGGGGGCTTTAAGGGGGCCTGGACCCGCCCACTTCCGCTTTGGGGAGAGAGCAACAGTTGCCAGGGCAACCCCTGGGCATGGCAGGGGGCTCAAGGGGGCCTGGACCCGCCCACTTCCGCTTTGGGGGCCAGCAACAGTTTCCAGGGCAACAATGGGCATGGCAGGGGGCTTAAGGGGGCCTGGACCCGCCCACTTCCGCTTTGGGGGCCAGCAACAGTTGCCAGGGCAACAATGGGCATGGCAAGGGGCTTAAGGGGGCCTGGACCCGCCCACTTCCGCTTTGGGGGCCAGCAACAGTTGCCAGGGCAACCCTGGGCATGGCAGGGGGCTTTAGGGGGCCTGGACCCGCCCACTTCCGCTTTGGGGGCCAGCAACAGTTGCCAGGGCAACCCTGGGTATGGCAGGGGGCTCAAGGGGGCCGGGACCCGCCCACTTCCGCTTTGGGGGCCAGCAACAGTTGCCAGGGCAACCCTGGGCATGGCAGGGGGCTCAAGGGGGCCTGGACCCCGCCCACTTCCGCTTTGGGGGCCAGAAACAGTTGCCAGGGCAACCCTGGGCATGGCAGGGGGCTTAAGGGGCCTGAACCCGCCCACTTCCGCTTTGGGGGCCAGCAACAGTTGCCAGGGCAACCCTGGGCATGGCAGGGGGCTTTAAGGGGGCCTTGACCCGCCCCTTCCGCTTTGGGGGCCAGAAACAGTTGCCAGGGCAACCCTGGGTATGGCAGGGGGCTCAAGGGGGCCTGGACCCGCCCACTTCCGCTTTGGGGGCCAGCAACAGGTGCCAGGGCAACCCTGGGCATGGCAGGGGGCTTAAGGGGGCCTGGACCCCGCCCCACTTCCGCTTTGGGGGCAAGCAACAGTTGCCAGGGCAACCCTGGGCATGGCAGGGGGCTTTAAGGGGGCCTGGACCCGCCCACTTCCGCTTTGGGGGCCAGCAACAGTTGCCAGGGCAACCCTGGGCATGGCAGGGGGCTCAAGGGGGCCTGGACCCGCCCACTTCTGCGTTGGGGGCCAGCAACAGTTGCCAGGGCAACCTTGGGTATGGCAGGGGGCTCAAGGGGGCCTGGACCCGCCCACTTCCGCTTTGGGGGGCAGCAACAGTTGCCAGGGCAACCCTGGGCATGGCAGGGGGCTTTAAGGGGGCCTTGACCCACCCACTTCCGCTTTGGGGGCCAGCAACAGTTGCCAGGGCAACCCTGGGTATGGCAGGGGGCTCAAGGGGGCCTGGACCCGCCCACTTCCGCTTTGGGGGCCAGCAACAGTTGCCATGGCAACCCTGGCATGGCGGGTGCTTTAAGGGGGCCTGGACCCGCCCACTTCCGCTTTGGGGGCCAGCAACAGTTGCCAGGGCACCCTGGGCATGGCAGGGGGCTCAATGGGGCCTGGACCCGCCCACTTCCGCTTTGGGGGCCAGCAACAGGTGCCAGGGCAACCCTGGGCATGGCAGGGGGCTTAAGGGGGCCTGGACCCGCCCACTTCCGCTTTGGGGGCAAGCAACAGTTGCCAGGGCAACCCTGGGCATGGCAGGGGGGCTTTAAGGGGGCCTGGACCCGCCCACTTCCGCTTTTGGGCCAGCAACAGTTGCCAGGGCAACCCTGGGCATGGCAGGGGGCTCAAGGGGGCCTGGACCCGCCCACTTCCGCTTTGGGGGCCAGCAACAGTTGCCATGGCAACCCTGGGCATGGCAGGGGGCTTTAAGGGGGCCTGGACCCGCCCACTTCCGCTTTGGGGGAGAGCAACAGTTGCCAGGGCAACCCTGGGCATGGCAGGGGGCTCAAGGGGGCCTGGACCCGCCACTTCGCTTTGGGGGCCAGCAACAGTTTCCAGGGCAACCAATGGGCATGGCAGGGGGCTTAAGGGGGCCTGGACCCGCCCACTTCCGCTTTGGGGGCCAGCAACAGTTGCCAGGGCAACAATGGGCATGGCAGGGGGCTAAGGGGGCCTGGACCCGCCCACTTCCGCTTTGGGGGCCAGCAACAGTTGCCAGGGCAACCCTGGGCATGGCAGGGGGCTTTAAGGGGGCCTGGACCGCCCACTTCCGCTTTGGGGGCCAGCAACAGTTGCCAGGGCAACCCTGGGTATGGCAGGGGGCTCAAGGGGGCCGGGACCCGCCCACTTCCGCTTTGGGGCCAGCAACAGTTGCCAGGGCAACCCTGGGCATGGCAGGGGGCTCAAGGGGGCCTGGACCCGCCCACTTCCGCTTTGGGGGCCAGAAACAGTTGCCAGGGCAACCTGGGCATGGCAGGGGGCTTAAGGGGGCCTGAACCCGCCCACTTCCGCTTTGGGGGCCAGCAACAGTTGCCAGGGCAACCCTGGGCATGGCAGGGGGCTTTAAGGGGGCCTTGACCCGCCCACTTCCGCTTTGGGGGCCAGAAACAGTTGCCAGGGCAACCCTGGGTATGGCAGGGGGCTCAAGGGGGCCTGGACCCGCCCACTTCCGCTTTGGGGGCCAGCAACAGTTGCCAGGGCAACCCTGGGCATGGCAGGGGGCTCAAGGGGGCCTGGACCCACCCACTTCCGCTTTGGGGGCCAGCAACAGTTGCCAGGGCACACCCTGGGCATGGCAGGTGGCTTTAAGGGGGCCTGGACCAGCCTACTTCCGCTTTGGGGGCTAGCAACAGTTGCCAGGGCAACCCTGGGCATGGCAGGGGGCTCAAGGGGGCCTGGACCGCCCACTCTGCGTTGGGGGCCAGCAACAGTTGCCAGGGCAACCTTGGGTATGGCAGGGGGCTCAAGGGGGCCTGGACCCGCCCACTTCCGCTTTGGGGGCCACCAACAGTTGCCAGGGCAACCCTGGGCATGGCAGGGGGCTTTAAGGGGGTCTGGACCCGCCCACTCCGCTTTGGGGGCCAGCAACAGTTGCCAGGGCAACCCTGGGCATGGCAGGGGGCTCAAGGGGGCCTGGACCCGCCCACTTCCGCTTTGGGGGCCAGCAACAGTTGCCAGGGCAACCCTGGGCATGGCAGGGGGCTTTAAGGGGCCTGGACCCGCCCACTTCCGCTTTGGGGGCCAGCAACAGTTGCCAGGGCAACAATGGGCATGGCAGGGGGCTTAAGGGGGCCTGGACCCGCCCACTTCCGCTTTGGGGCCAGCAACAGTTGCCAGGGCAACCCTGGGCATGGCAGGGTGCTTTAAGGGGGCCTGGACCCGCCCACTTCCTCTTTGGGGGCCAGCAACAGTTGCCAGGGCAACCCTGGGCATGGCAGGGGGCTCAAGGGGGCCTGGACCCGCCCACTTCCGCTTTGGGGGCCAGCAACAGGTGCCAGGGCAACCCTGGGCATGGCAGGGGCTCAAGGGGCCTGGACCCGCCCACTTCCGCTTTGGGGGCCAGCAACAGTTGCCAGGGCAACCCTGGGCATGGCCAGGGGGCTTTAAGGGGGCCTGGACCCGCCCACTTCCGCTTTGGGGGCCAGCAACAGTTGCCAGGGCAACCCTGGGTATGGCAGGGGGCTCAAGGGGGCCGGGACCCGCCCACTTCCGCTTTGGGGGCCAGCAACAGTTGCCAGGGCAACCCTGGGCATGGCAGGGGGCTTTAAGGGGGCCTGGACCCGCCCACTTCCGCTTTGGGGGCCAGCAACAGTTGCCAGGGCAACCCTGGGCATGGCAGGGGGGCTCAAGGGGGCCTGGACCCGCCCACTTCCGCTTTGGGGGCCAGCAACAGTTGCCAGGGCAACCCTGGGCATGGCAGGGGGCTCAAGGGGGCCTGGACCGCCCACTTCCGCTTTGGGGGCCAGCAACAGTTGCCAGGGCAATCCTGGGCATGGCAGGGGGCTTAAGGGGGCCTGGACCCGCCCACTTCCGCTTTGGGGGCCAGCAACAGTTGCCAGGGCACCCTGGGCATGGCAGGGGGCTTTAAGGGGGCCTTGACCCGCCCACTTCCGCTTTGGGGGCCAGAAACAGTTGCCAGGGCAACCCTGGGTATGGCAGGGGGCTCAAGGGGGCCTGGACCCGCCCACTTCCGCTTTGGGGGCCAGCAACAGGTGCCAGGGCAACCCTGGGCATGGCAGGGGGCTTAAGGGGGCCTGGACCCGCCCACTTCCGCTTTGGGGGCAAGCAACAGTTGCCAGGGCAACCCTGGGCATGGCAGGGGGCTTTAAGGGGGCCTGGACCCGCCCACTTCCGCTTTGGGGGCCAGCAACAGTTGCCAGGGCAACCCTGGGCATGGCAGGGGGCTCAAGGGGGCCTGGACCCGCCCACTTCTGCGTTGGGGGCCAGCAACAGTTGCCAGGGCAACCTTGGGTATGGCAGGGGGCTCAAGGGGGCCTGGACCCGCCCACTTCCGCTTTGGGGGGCAGCAACAGTTGCCAGGGCAACCCTGGGCATGGCAGGGGGCTTTAAGGGGGCCTTGACCCACCCACTTCCGCTTTGGGGGCCAGCAACAGTTGCCAGGGCAACCCTGGGTATGGCAGGGGGCTCAAGGGGGCCTGGACCCGCCCACTTCCGCTTTGGGGGCCAGCAACAGTTGCCATGGCAACCCTGGGCATGGCAGGGTGCTTTAAGGGGGCCTGGACCCGCCCACTTCCGCTTTGGGGGCCAGCAACAGTTGCCAGGGCAACCCTGGGCATGGCAGGGGGCTCAATGGGGCCTGGACCCGCCCACTTCCGCTTTGGGGGCCAGCAACAGGTGCCAGGGCAACCCTGGGCATGGCAGGGGGCTTAAGGGGGCCTGGACCCGCCCACTTCCGCTTTGGGGGCAAGCAACAGTTGCCAGGGCAACCCTGGGCATGGCAGGGGGCTTTAAGGGGGCCTGGACCCGCCCACTTCCGCTTTTGGGGCCAGCAACAGTTGCCAGGGCAACCCTGGGCATGGCAGGGGGCTCAAGGGGGCCTGGACCCGCCCACTTCCGCTTTGGGGGCCAGCAACAGTTGCCATGGCAACCCTGGGCATGGCAGGGGGCTTTAAGGGGGCCTGGACCCGCCCACTTCCGCTTTGGGGGAGAGCAACAGTTGCCAGGGCAACCCTGGGCATGGCAGGGGGCTCAAGGGGGCCTGGACCCGCCCACTTCCGCTTTGGGGGCCAGCAACAGTTTCCAGGGCAACAATGGGCATGGCAGGGGGCTTAAGGGGGCCTGGACCCGCCCACTTCCGCTTTGGGGGCCAGCAACAGTTGCCAGGGCAACAATGGGCATGGCAGGGGGCTTAAGGGGGCCTGGACCCGCCCACTTCCGCTTTGGGGGCCAGCAACAGTTGCCAGGGCAACCCTGGGCATGGCAGGGGGCTTTAAGGGGGCCTGGACCCGCCCACTTCCGCTTTGGGGGCCAGCAACAGTTGCCAGGGCAACCCTGGGTATGGCAGGGGGCTCAAGGGGGCCGGGACCCGCCCACTTCCGCTTTGGGGGCCAGCAACAGTTGCCAGGGCAACCCTGGGCATGGCAGGGGGCTCAAGGGGGCCTGGACCCGCCCACTTCCGCTTTGGGGGCCAGAAACAGTTGCCAGGGCAACCCTAGGCATGGCAGGGGGCTTAAGGGGGCCTGAACCCGCCCACTTCCGCTTTGGGGGCCAGCAACAGTTGCCAGGGCAACCCTGGGCATGGCAGGGGGCTTTAAGGGGGCCTTGACCCGCCCACTTCCGCTTTGGGGGCCAGAAACAGTTGCCAGGGCAACCCTGGGTATGGCAGGGGGCTCAAGGGGGCCTGGACCCGCCCACTTCCGCTTTGGGGGCCAGCAACAGTTGCCAGGGCAACCCTGGGCATGGCAGGGGGCTCAAGGGGGCCTGGACCCACCCACTTCCGCTTTGGGGGCCAGCAACAGTTGCCAGGGCAACCCTGGGCATGGCAGGTGGCTTTAAGGGGGCCTGGACCAGCATACTTCCGCTTTGGGGGCTAGCAACAGTTGCCAGGGCAACCCTGGGCATGGCAGGGGGCTCAAGGGGGCCTGGACCCGCCCACTTCTGCGTTGGGGGCCAGCAACAGTTGCCAGGGCAACCTTGGGTATGGCAGGGGGCTCAAGGGGGCCTGGACCCGCCCACTTCCGCTTTGGGGGCCACCAACAGTTGCCAGGGCAACCCTGGGCATGGCAGGGGGCTTTAAGGGGGCCTGGACCCGCCCACTTCCGCTTTGGGGGCCAGCAACAGTTGCCAGGGCAACCCTGGGCATGGCAGGGGGCTCAAGGGGGCCTGGACCCGCCCACTTCTGCGTTGGGGGCCAGCAACAGTTGCCAGGGCAACCTTGGGTATGGCAGGGGGCTCAAGGGGGCCTGGACCCGCCCACTTCCGCTTTGGGGGCCACCAACAGTTGCCAGGGCAACCCTGGGCATGGCAGGGGGCTTTAAGGGGGTCTGGACCCGCCCACTTCCGCTTTGGGGGCCAGCAACAGTTGCCAGGGCAACCCTGGGCATGGCAGGGTGCTTTAAGGGGGCCTGGACCCGCCCACTTCCTCTTTGGGGGCCAGCAACAGTTGCCAGGGCAACCCTGGGCATGGCAGGGGGCTCAAGGGGGCCTGGACCCGCCCACTTCCGCTTTGGGGGCCAGCAACAGGTGCCAGGGCAACCCTGGGCATGGCAGGGGGCTCAAGGGGGCCTGGACCCGCCCACTTCCGCTTTGGGGGCCAGCAACAGTTGCCAGGGCAACCCTGGGCATGGCAGGGGGCTTTAAGGGGGCCTGGACCCGCCCACTTCCGCTTTGGGGGCCAGCAACAGTTGCCAGGGCAACAATGGGCATGGCAGGGGGCTTAAGGGGGCCTGGACCCGCCCACTTCCGCTTTGGGGGCCAGCAACAGTTGCCAGGGCAACAATGGGCATGGCAGGGGGCTTAAGGGGGCCTGGACCCGCCCACTTCCGCTTTGGGGGCCAGCAACAGTTGCCAGGGCAACCTTGGGTATGGCAGGGGGCTCAAGGGGGCCTGGACCCGCCCACTTCCGCTTTGGGGGCCAGCAACAGTTGCCAGGGCAACCATGGGCATGGCAGGGGGCTTTAAGGGGGCCTGGACCCGCCCACCTCCGCTTTGGGGGCCAGCAACAGTTGCCAGGGCAACCATGGGCATGGCAGGGGGCTTTAAGGGGGCCTGGACCCGCCCAATTCCGCTTTGGGGGCCAGCAACAGTTGCCAGGGCAACCCTGGGCATGGCAGGGGGCTTTAAGGAGGCCTGGACCCGCCCACTTCCGCTTTGGGGGCCAGCAACAGTTGCCAGGGCAACCCTGGGCATGGCAGGGGGCTCAAGGGGGCCTGGACCCGCCCACTTCCGCTTTGGGGGCCAGCAACAGTTGCCAGGGCAACCCTGGGCATGGCAGGGGGCTTTAAGGGGGCCTGGACCCGCCCACTTCTGCTTTGGGGGCCAGCAACAGTTGCCAGGGCAACCCTGGGTATGGCAGGGGGCTCAAGGGGGCCTGGACCCGCCCACTTCCGCTTTGGGGGCCAGCAACAGTTGCCAGGGCAACCCTGGGCATGGCAGGGGGCTTTAAGGGGGCCTGGACCCGCCCACTTCCTCTTTGGGGGCCAGAAACAGTTGCCAGGGCAACCCTGGGCATGGCAGGGGGCTCAAGGGGGCCTGGACCCGCCCACTTCCGCTTTGGGGGCCAGCAACAGTTGCCAGGGCAACCCTGGGCATGGCAGGGGGCTCAAGGGGGCCTGGACCCGCCCACTTCCGCTTTGGGGGCCAGCAACAGTTGCCAGGGCAACCCTGGGCATGGCAGGTGGCTTTAAGGGGGCCTGGACCCGCATACTTCCGCTTTGGGGGCCAGCAACAGTTGCCAGGGCAACCCTGGGCATGGCAGGGGGCTCAAGGGGGCCTGGACCCGCCCACTTCTGCGTTGGGGGCCAGCAACAGTTGCCAGGGCAACCTTGGGTATGGCAGGGGGCTCAAGGGGGCCTGGACCCGCCCACTTCCGCTTTGGGGGCCAGCAACAGTTGCCAGGGCAACCATCGGCATGGTAGGGGGCTTTAAGGGGGCCTGGACCCGCCCACCTCCGCTTTGGGGGCCAGCAACAGTTGCCAGGGCAACCATGGGCATGGCAGGGGGCTTTAAGGGGGCCTGGACCCGCCCACTTCCGCTTTGGGGGCCAGCAACAGTTGCCAGGGCAACCCTGGGCATGGCAGGGGGCTTTAAGGGGGCCTGGACCCGCCCACTTCCGCTTTGGGGGCCAGCAACAGTTGCCAGGGCAACCCTGGGCATGGCAGGGGGCTCAAGGGGGCCTGGACCCGCCCACTTCCGCTTTGGGGGCCAGCAACAGTTGCCAGGGCAACCCTGGGCATGGCAGGGGGCTTTAAGGGGGCCTGGACCCGCCCACTTCCGCTTTGGGGGCCAGCAACAGTTGCCAGGGCAACCCTGGGTATGGCAGGGGGCTCAAGGGGGCCTGGACCCGCCCACTTCCGCTTTGGGGGCCAGCAACAGTTGCCAGGGCAACCCTGGGCATGGCAGGGGGCTTGAAGGGGGCCTGGACCCGCCCACTTCCGCTTTGGGGGCCAGCAACAGTTGCCAGGGCAACCCTGGGCATGGCAGGGGGCTCAAGGGGGCCTGGACCCGCCCACTTCCGCTTTGGAGGCCAGCAACAGTTGCCAGGGCAACAATGGGCATGGCAGGGGGCTTAAGGGGGCCTGGACCCGCCCACTTCCGCTTTGGGGGCCAGCAACAGTTGCCAGGGCAACCCTGGGCATGGCAGGGGGCTTTAAGGGGGCCTGGACCCGCCCACTTCCGCTTTGGGGGCCAGCAACAGTTGCCAGGGCAACCCTGGGCATGGCAGGGGGCTCAAGGGGGCCTGGACCCGCCCACTTCCGCTTTGGGGGCCAGCAACAGTTGCCAGGGCAACCCTGGGCATGGCAGGGTGCTTTAAGGGGGCCTGGACCCGCCCACTTCCTCTTTGGGGGCCAGCAACAGTTGCCAGGGCAACCCTGGGCATGGCAGGGGGCTCAAGGGGGCCTGGACCCGCCCACTTCCGCTTTGGGGGCCAGCAACAGTTGCCAGGGCAACCCTGGGCATGGCAGGGGGCTTTAAGGGGGCCTGGACCCGCCCACTTCCGCTTTGGGGGCCAGCAACAGTTGCCAGGGCAACCCTGGGTATGGCAGGGGGCTCAAGGGGGCCTGGACCCGCCCACTTCCGCTTTGGGGGCCAGCAACAGTTGCCAGGGCAACCCTGGGCATGGCAGGGGGCTTGAAGGGGGCCTGGACCCGCCCACTTCCGCTTTGGGGGCCAGCAACAGTTGCCAGGGCAACCCTGGGCATGGCAGGGGGCTCAAGGGGGCCTGGACCCGCCCACTTCCGCTTTGGAGGCCAGCAACAGTTGCCAGGGCAACAATGGGCATGGCAGGGGGCTTAAGGGGGCCTGGACCCGCCCACTTCCGCTTTGGGGGCCAGCAACAGTTGCCAGGGCAACAATGGGCATGGCAGGGGGCTTAAGGGGGCCTGGACCCGCCCACTTCCGCTTTGGGGACCAGCAACAGTTGCCAGGGCAACCCTGGGCATGGCAGGGGGCTTTAAGGGGGCCTGGACCCGCCCACTTCCGCTTTGGGGGCCAGCAACAGTTGCCAGGGCAACCCTGGGTATGGCAGGGGGCTCAAGGGGGCCTGGACCCGCCCACTTCCGCTTTGGGGGCCAGCAACAGTTGCCAGGGCAACCCTGGGCATGGCAGGGGGCTTTAAGGGGGCCTGGACCCGCCCACTTCCGCTTTGGGGGCCAGCAACAGTTGCCAGGGCAACCCTGGGCATGGCAGGGGGCTCAAGGGGGCCTGGACCCGCCCACTTCCGCTTTGGGGGCCAGCAACAGTTGCCAGGGCAACCCTGGGCATGCCAGGGGGCTTAAGGGGGCCTGGACCCGCCCACTTCCGCTTTGGGGGCCAGCAACAGTTGCCAGGGCAACCCTGGGTATGGCAGGGGGCTCAAGGGGGCCTGGACCCGCCCACTTCCGCTTTGGGGGCCAGCAACAGTTGCCAGGGCAACCCTGGGCATGGCAGGGTGCTTTAAGGGGGCCTGGACCCGCCCACTTCCTCTTTGGGGGCCAGCAACAGTTGCCAGGGCAACCCTGGGCATGGCAGGGGGCTCAAGGGGGCCTGGACCCGCCCACTTCCGCTTTGGGGGCCAGCAACAGGTGCCAGGGCAACCCTGGGCATGGCAGGGGGCTTAAGGGGGCCTGGACCCGCCCACTTCCGCTTTGGGGGCCAGCAACAGTTGCCAGGGCAACCCTGGGCATGGCAGGGGGCTTTAAGGGGGCCTGGACCCGCCCACTTCCGCTTTGGGGGCCAGCAACAGTTGCCAGGGCAACCCTGGGCATGGCAGGGGGCTCAAGGGGGCCTGGACCCGCCCACTTCCGCTTTGGGGGCCAGCAACAGTTGCCAGGGCAACCCTGGGCATGGCAGGTGGCTTTAAGGGGGCCTGGACCCGCATACTTCCGCTTTGGGGGCCAGCAACAGTTGCCAGGGCAACCCTGGGCATGGCAGGGGGCTCAAGGGGGCCTGGACCCGCCCACTTCTGCGTTGGGGGCCAGAAACAGTTGCCAGGGCAACCCTGGGCATGGCAGGGGGCTCAAGGGGGCCTGGACCCGCCCACTTCCGCTTTGGGGGCCAGCAACAGTTGCCAGGGCAACCCAGGGCATGGCAGGGGGCTGAAGGGCGCCAGACTCCGCCCACTTCCGTTTTGGGGCCCAGCAACAGTTGCCAGGGCAACCCTGGGCATGGCAGGGGGCTGAAGGGCGCCAGGCCCCGTCCACTTCCGTTTTGGGGCCCAGCAACAGTTGCCAGGGCAACCCTGGGCATGGCAGGGGGCTTGAGGGCGCCAGGCCCCGCCCACTTCCGCTTTGGGGCCCAGCAACGGTTGCCAGGGCAAGCCTGGGCATGGCAGGGGGCTTGAGGGCACCAGGCCCCGGCCACTTCCGCTTTGGGGCCCAGCTAGGGTGACCAACTCATCCCTTTAATCCGGGACACATATTAATTACACAGGTTCTGTGGCTGGCTTTCACCTGGTTTTAAACTGCCACACCTCAGTGCTCCATTTCACCTGGTTTTAGACTGCCACAGAACCTGTGTAATTAATATGTGTCCCGGATTAAAGGGATGAGTTGGTCACCCTAAGAGACAGACAGGGAGGAGTGCAAGCATGAGTTATAGAGAATATCATGGAAAGAGACAGTATCAAGAGAGAGTGATAATGTCAGGGAACAAAAGGGGAAGTGGGATGTCAGGGAAATAGCTAGAGAGAGGATGGGGGGAGATTTTCAGTTAGAGGTAGGAAAGAGAAGGGAGTGAGATGTTAAACCAAACACCAAACCGTAATGAGGAGAAGCTGGGGATGTGTTTACATCCTGTGTCTCCTCCTCCTGATTGGCCGCTAGGTGGCCAATAGCGGCATTCAGGAGGAGGAGCGTCACGATGTAAAGTCATCGTGCGGCTTCTCGTCAGTCCGGTTTGGTGTCGGTTTAGCTCGTTTTTTTGGGGGTTTTTTTGCCAAGTCCCCTGGATTCTACTTTGGAATGAAGAGGACTTGATCTATGCCGGAGGACCTGGTGAGTATGATTTCCTTCCACAGGTACCCAAAGGATTTCTTCAGGACGGCGGATAGCGGCCTACCTACGGGCTCAACACAGGTAAGTATCTGTATGAAAGGGCTATGTATGGAATAACGTTTTATTAT
Organism: Crinia signifera; assembly: GCF_055691185.1. Classification (NCBI taxonomy): domain Eukaryota; kingdom Metazoa; phylum Chordata; class Amphibia; order Anura; family Myobatrachidae; genus Crinia; species Crinia signifera. The sequence goes on along the minus strand of NW_028142529.1, from coordinate 30,580 downwards.
TCTGGTGTGTTTGTGTGTTTATTTTACTATTTGTATTGCTGTGGAACTACAAGTTCCAGTGGGCCCTTTAATGCCCCGAATGCTGGGACTTGTGGTTCTCCAGGTCCCTGTATACGGGGAGGCTTGCTGGGACTATTTTTTACCCACATTTATCAGCCCGATGCCCACCTAAAAAGGTGGCATTGGGGACAGCCCCAGGCTTCAGCCTGGGTAGGTAAATTCTGGAGGGGGGACCCCTTTATTTATACTCCCCAGGACCCCTGCCCAGGCTGAGCGGTCAGGGGAATAATGTTTTGGCCACTGGACCGTCTATAATAAGTGTACCTATCTGTGACATTACCCTGCTGGCTTGTTGGGCCTGGTGCTGGTTCTTAAAATACGGGGGAGCCCTATTCAGTTTGTCCCCCGTATTTTGGGAGCCAGAACTGGCCCTTGGGCCTGGTGCTGGTTTTAAAAAAATAAGGAAAACCCTATTATTTTTTTTTCCTTGATTTTTTTTTTTAAACCAGGACCAGCTCTGAGAGTCTGAGGCTGGCTATGCCCGGGGGGAGGGCACGCCATTTTATTTACTTTTTCTATTTTTTTTTTTTACACTGAAGCCTGCATGGATCTGACTGATTCATGCAGGCTTCTGCCAAATATGCCAGGAAAGTTAAGTGTATTTTTGTGGAGAATTTGGCTGGTAATTAGCAGCAGTTTACCGCCGCTAATTGGATATTTGGAATCACCATTCTTTTGAATGGCGATTCCTATTAGTATTTTGTCTATGGTGTATACATTCGTACTTTTAAATACAAATACAAATGTGCCATGAATACAAATTTACGTATTTTTAGGATAGTAAATCGAATTTGTAAAAAATAGGTGTGTTGTTGTATACGAATACACCTATTTGTTATGATTTTAGCGTAGTAAATTTCCCCCAATATATATATAACCTTATACAACCCACTTCTCCTGTGCCTCTCCACACAAGCCTATGTCCAGGGTCAGCTCAAAAGGCATTTCAGTAGAGCCGCAAAATAGGGGCATTACTGCCCCCATTTTGGCTGCAATCACAGATATTTTTCTAAACCGCCTATTTGATTCCATTTCAATCGACCTGTGCACCGGGGTCATGTCAGGGGACCTGGTGTATTGGCCAATGGGAGGTGGTGGCGTGTTGTGCAGTGATCGCAAATACACGCTATAGCACATATTTTACTCCCAATTGCGGCCCAGGGAGACACTGCTGAGGCGCAGCAAATGAGTTTAGGAGTAAAAGTCAGCATCTGCCAGGTACATTAGCAGAAAGGGAACTATGCTTTTTAATATAAATTGAGCTAAATACCTTTCAAATTTTGTATCTGACCAGTAGGGGGGCTAAAACTTACATAAACAGAAGTGGTTGTAGACACACATTATAAAATCGTGTTCATGGAACAAAAACAGAAGTGGTTTTAGATGCAAACTGTAAAATAGGCAAAATCCACTTCAAATTTTGTATCTCATAAACAGAAGTGATTCTGGACACAATATGGAACATTAGCTAGATCCACTTCAGTTTGTGTACTTTGATGGGTGATTCATCACCACTAGTTAAGCAGCAGTCACCCGCTGCTTAGTGACTTAACGCTGCACGGCCGCTCCCCACCAACAAATCCACTTGGTAACCCTAACCCCTCGCATGTGGCATAACAGAAGAAAAACAGTTGATGGTCGCTCACCATCAAATAATTATTCTTACTCTTCATAGATAAAAGTAAGATTGTACGAATTTGAGGCGGCCGCTGACGTCATGTGCCATCAGCACTCCGCCCCCAGTAGGCATAGGAATGCCCAGAGTTTTCACAGGGGCGTCCATAAAATGCTGGGCATTCTTCTGCCAAAGTCCGGTGTCCACCCCCACCACCCTCCCCTACTCGTACAAACACCTTGGCGACTGTGCTAGTCGCTGAAGGGGGTATGGGTGAAAACCGGACCAGGACAAAACCCCCGGACCGCCGGACCAGACATCAAACTCTGCATTTTGTAGCTTGTAGCCTCCGGTCCGGGGGGTGTCCTGTCCGGGGGTGTCCTGTCCAGGGGGCTGCCTGTCACACATGTCACCAGGTAGAGGAGGAGGGGTAGAATAAAGCCTCCCTGTATGTTCCGGGCATGTAGCAAAAACCGGACGGTCCGGACCACCCGGGGAGGCTGTAATCTCCCCTCCCCCATGTCCCTGGTGATAGCTATCACAGGGACCCCCCGGACAAGACACCCCCCCCTTACAAGGACCGGACTGCAGATTTTGATGTCCTGTCCGGCAGTCCGGAGTGTGGTCCGGTCCGGTTTTTACATAGTCCCCGCTGAAGGCATTCCCACTGCGAAACTACACATGCTCAAATATGCACAGAGCCACACCATCGGCCCCCAGCACGACTAGACTGGGGATAAAATGCTAGTGAATCACCCCCTTGGTACAAAATCAGAAGTGGTTCTAGACACATTTTATTAAATTTGCTTAATCCACTTCAGCTTGACCAGCAAGGGGGCAAAACGTACAATAACAGAAGGGGATGTAGTCACAAATAATAAAGTAGGCTAAATAATACAATTCTCATTCCGTTCATGACCTGCAGGAGGGAAATATTTACATTTGCAGACGAGGAACTATCTGAGATAATAATAAAGTGCTATATCATAAGGCAGTAACTGTAACTGAAGGGGATCTAGTAGTCTCTACCGTGCAGAAACCTGGAGTGGATCTCCTGGAATGGGAGGCGCGGACGATGGAAGCAGAGGGGAGTGATCGGCTCTCTGCTGGAGATCCTGGCCGGAGCGTCACTCTCTGTGATTGATGTCGGCGCTGGTGCACAGTGTCACGTGACCGCGGCTGTGTGTACGCTGAGATGTGCAGCTGGCGGAGGACCCTGCAGGCAGTCTGGATGGCCTGGAGCCGATGGAGGTGGGTGGCCCGCGGGAGAACTTGGGGGAGGTGGCCGGGGATGAGGTCCGGGTGCCCCCTGAGGAGTCCCCAATTGCTGATGTGCTACAACAGTTGGACAAGGAAGTGAGTAAACTGAAGGCTACTATTGCAGCCAAGAAGAAGCTGAGAAATAAAGCATTCAGCAGACACAGGCCTGTGCTGACCGAGGGATTGATTGGATTGGAGCAGACTCTGTCAGATAAAGTGGTGGAGTTGGAGGGGTTAAAAGCTCAATTTGATCAGGCAGTAGGGTAGGTCTCTCAGGGTGGGGGCGCAAGCGAGATATTTCCCCCAAATGGTGAGGGTGGGAATATGGAGGTGGTGGAGGAAAATGGGGACCACCCATTGTATGATGAAATTAGAGGAATGGAGGGGGAGGGTGTTCCTAAGGTAGAATCGGGGATGCAGGTGGATCAGCCACCCCAGCAGGGTGAGGGGCAGGGGGATCCTGCCAAACAAGGGGTGGATAAGGTAGTAGCAGTATTGGTGGAGACCATATACGGCGATAAGCTAATACAGGTTAAGGCAGGCACCCCCATAAGTACCGGTAACAAGGGTCAAAGGAGTCAGGGGAAGACCAGGGTGGTTGCAGTGGAGCAGAAGTCTACATCTGTGCCCGCTCCTGCACTGACTCCTGTGTCTGCTCCTGTACCCACTGGTGCCTACATCAATTCATAAGCTTGTTCCAGTACTGCCTATAGTACCTATCCCTGTGCCCACTCCAGTGTTTGTTCCTAGACCTGTGCAGGCTCCTATGGTGGCATCTGCATCTAAGCCTCTGTCTGCATGGTCCCTGTCCCTCCGCCGGTACTGCCTGCGTCTGTTGTCGCCCAGGGATCTCGTACTGGGGTTATAGTCCATGAAGTGCCAAGGGTGGCCCTTGGTGTGATCTCTTATGTGGGTGCTGGCGGTAGCCGTCCGCTGGTGGGGGATGGCAATAGAATTGCCATCCCCTGCAAGGATGGAGCCGGCTCCATCTGTATATGCCGGAAAATGTGATAGATATATGCCGGCAAATGTGATATATTCCGGCAAATGTGATAGATATATGCCGGCAAATGGGATAGATTCATGCCGGCAAATGGGATAGATATATGCCGGCAAATGGGATAGATATATGCCGGCAAATGGGATAAATTCATGCCACCAAATGCGATAGATAAATGCTGGCAAATGTGATAGATACATGACTGCAAATGTGATAGACACATGGCGCAATTGCGATAGCTATATTCCGTCAAATGTGAAAGCTATATTCCGTCAAATGTGATAGATAAATGCCGGCAAATGTGATAGATAAATGCCGGCAAATGTGATAGATTAGCGGCTCTCAAACTGTGGGTCCTGACCCCAAAGTGGTTCCTGACTTTCTCAGCATGTGGTTACGACTCCATGTTGCTGACGACTTTTCTAATCTCAGTCATTGCTTCAAAGAGTTTGTTATTAAGGAGTTGAATTGTTTGTTATTTTAGACTCCTACCGTCATGTTGTGCCTCCACCAATGCTGCCATGTATGTGCTGGCTGCAGACATCACAAGTGTGGGGACCATTCTGCAGTAACTTGCTGGGGTTCTATAATTATTTTTGGTACCTGTTTCCTAGCACGGCCACAATCGTGGGGATCGTGTACCTTTAAGTTAAGGTACACGATCATCACGATGGACCCTATTTCCTTTGAAATCAGGTCCATTTTGCCGGCAAAGGTACAAAATCGGGGGCATTGCGTCAGTCGGGACCATTAACATTGGTCCCGCCGCGATACACCCGATTTTGCCATAGGTTTCAATGTTAAAATAATTTTTAACATTGAAATCGTGAGCATCGCGTCGGTCTTGTGCCATTATAATGGCACAAGATGAGATGGACTTGATTAAGTCCATCTCACATTGAAAAAAATGTGAAATGGGCCAATATGACCCATTTCACATTATATATGGCCCCGTCGTCATCCCACGATAGACGCCAACCCGAAGCGTGGCGAGCTCAGCGAGCCCGCAATGGGCGGCGGTGCTCGTCCTCCGACCTTTTCATTCCCCTACTATCCACATCGGCGTGGAGTTGAGAATATATAGTGTGGCGAGCGGATACGTATACCTGTGAAGTTATACGCGCCCCCTCGCGGGGCTCGCTGCGCTCGCCACACTATATATTCTCAACTCCACGCCTCCGTGGATAGTAGGGGAATGAAAAGGTCGGAGGACGCGCACCGCCGCCCCTCGCGGGCTCGCCGTGCTTCGGGTTGGTGTCTATCGTGGGGTGGGGTTTACGTAGTAAAATTTGGGGGTCTAGGGAATATTTTACATTGAATCCAATGTAAAATCGGGTCCCAGGGACCCGATTTCTCTTTCGTCCAGTCCGGTGACACAGCTTCACATTGGGATGTAGAGGGGTCCGCCAGGAGCCAGGCACCTATGCTTCAATTCTTTGGAAGCAGGCTCCTCCCTTCTGCATCCCATCATGCTTCAGTTTCGTTTAGGTGCCCACAGGAGTGGGTGCAATGCTGAGTGGCTGCGCAGCAGCCACACTTTTTCTTTGGATTTTTAGTCAGAAAGGCTTTTATTTTTTTATTAAAAGTTAGCTTAGATGCAGGTTTTGCCAGCGTGTGACTTCTGTTGAAGTCAGTACACGCTGAGAGCGCAACAGGACGCTGACAGAAGCGCGTCCTGTCAGTGTTCTGTGTGCAGAGAGGGACATTCACTGAGGAATGTGCGCTCTGCACAGCGCTGAGCTCCGCTCAAGCGGAGACCTGTCCTGGGCTCCGGGGGACCCCATCCAGCGCCTTGCATAGAAGGGGATCTTCGGGACGGGTCCCCCAGCGATGGCGGCCGCCATCTTTAAGAGTTTAGAAGCTGAAATCCCCCAGGGGAGTTGAAGCTTCTTACAGGACGCCCAGCGTTTCTGGGCAACTCCAAGTGGTCCCTAGAGGGGGAGTTACTGGAGGTAGAGAGACACAGTGGGAGCGCCTGTGTGTGAGTTTGGCGCCAAAAGACGGCGGTTACCCTCACTGAAGGGAGACTTGGCTTCTCCCTTTGATCCTGGCGCCATTTCCCGTGCGTGCTGCGGAGCTGAAATAGACAGACCTGCTGAGAAGTCTCTCTGGAAAACGCTTCCCCCGCTGAATACTGGCAACAGATACAGATAAGTACACTGTGTGCATTACTCTGTGACTTTGCCTGAACGTTAAACAGTATTGTTATATTCTGATATTAACATGGCGGAAGAGTACAGTTCTGTTGCTGGGGGGGAGCGCTGGAGATGTTTTATCATTGCAAAAAATGTAATGTAAATTTATCTTGTGAACAGTTGGACCAGGGGGAATTGTGCCCTTCCTGTGAAGCTGTACCCTCTGGGTCACGGACTCATAGCCCAGGTGGAGCTGAGCCTGAGTGGGCTGTAGCTTTGGGACAGTCTGTCAAGGCTTTGACAGAGGCTGTAAATAAGCAGAAGGGATCTTTGGTGGGATCACCGGGTCCTATACCTTCATCTCAGGGATCTTTACCCTTTCACAGGGAGACCCTATATGGCTGCAAGCTATGCAGAACACGGCACAGGGTGTGCATAAAATGTCTTCTCTTTTAGAGCAGTTCACAAAAGTATCTGATGATGTCATGTTTAGACAGAGTTCTTCTATGGCACCTCCGTTAATTGCAGACAGATGATGGAGTTGATGAAGAGGATTTATGTTGGTCACAGGGGGAGGATATAGATTCTTCTACCTCTGGTATTGAAGACCTCATTTTGGCTGTTAAACAGACTCTGGATTTGCCTGCGGAGGAAAAGGCTGCTGCACAGTGTGTGTTTAAAAGGAGCCGTAAAGATCCTGTATCTTTTCCCTCTGATAAAGGCATGATTGCCTTATTAGACGAGGCTGGCAAGTCTCCGGAGAAAAGGCTGGTAATGGCAAAGAGGTATGCTAACATGTATCCTATGCCTGAGGACCATGTTAAGATTTGGGAGAAAGTTCCATTAGTGGATTCCTCGGTGGCAAGGTTATCTAAGGCCACGGCTCTGCCAGTGCAGGGTGGGGCGGCCTTTAAAGATCCAGTGGACAAAAAGGTTGAAGGCTGTCTCAAGGCAGTTTGTGAAGGTGTTGGTTTCACCATGCGGCCTATCATTGCTTCGGCTTGGGTGGCGAAGGCCATGATCAAGTGGGCAGAGACTTTGGGGAGTCTTCTCCAACATGATGCAGAGGTTTTTTCTCTGGCAGGAGAGCTACGATGTGCTGCTGAGTACATATGTGAGGCTAGCGAAGAGGGTGCCAAGATGGCGTCCAAAGTTTCGGTCACGTCTGTTACGGCTAGGAGAGCTCTCTGGTTGAAAGCCTGGGAGGCTGACAGTGAGTCTAAAAAGTCTCTGGAAATTATTCCTTTGAAAGGAGAGTTTTTGTTTGGCTCAGAGCTGGATGAGATTATCAAACAGACTACCGGGGGTAAGAGCACTTTTCTCCCCACTACCTCAAAGGCGACAGGTTTAAAGTTTGGAGTGTTTAAGCAGTCCTTTCGTCCCTCCTTTAGAGGGGGAGCTACTGGCAGAGGTCAGTCAGGTCGTGGACGTTTCCAAGCCAGCAGGGGTAAAGCGTCTAAGTCCAAGATTGGCGCCTTTGCTAAGAAGCATACCGCCAAGGGGGAAGATAAGCCCTCTGCATGACGGGGCGGAGACTCCCTGTTCTGGAATCAGAGTAGGGGGTCGCCTCCTACACTTTCAGGACAGTTGGAGGGTGACCACGGAGGATCTGTGGGTACTCTCGATTGTTTCAGAGGGATATCGAATAAAACTCAGGGGTCAATCCCCTCACAGATTCCTCCCCACTCCCTTACCGAAAACCGCATCTCTCAGAGCTTCACTTCTGGGTGCTGCTTTATCTCTAGAGGAGAAAGGGGTAGTTATACCTGTCCCTCGAGAGGAAAGGAGAAAAGGCTTCTACTCGATACTTTTCTTAGTTCCAAAACCAGACGGGTCTTTCAGGCCCATTCTAAATTTGAAATCTTTAAATGCTCATCTGTGGGTGGATCAAGCGTCAGTGGATATTCGAGATGCATATCTCCATGTCCCGATCCACACAGATTTCCAGTCTTTACTCCGCTTTGCAATCGGGGGAAGACATTGGCAGTTCCAAGCACTTCCGTTTGGACTTGCAACGGTTCCGAGAGTATTTACCAAGGTGATGTCCATCATGGCTGCAGCTCTCAGGTTAAAGGGGATAATTATTATTCCTTATCGGGACGATCTGCTTTTCAAAGCAGAGTCGGCAGAATTGTTACAGGTTCACCGGGAAGTGGCGACACAGTTTTGAAAAGTCAGGGCTGGATTTTAAATCTACCAAAATCCCAGTTGACACCTACACAGAACTTGAAGTTCTTGGGGGTGATCATAGACACACATCTTCACAGGGTGTTTCTCCCAGAGTCCAAAGCGGTAGAGATTTGACTGAGGGTCTTGGAAATTCTACAGGCCCCAACACCATCGGTGTGGCAGGGTGTGAGATTGCTAGGAAAGATGGTGGCAACTTTCGACACCTTACAGTTTGCCAGGTTCCATTCCAGAATTTTCCAGTGGAACATCCTAGCCTGTTGGTCAGGGAATGCCAAGAGAATGAAAATGGAAGTTCTAGCCCTGTCACCGGAGTCCAGGGAGTCCCTCTTGTGGTGGACGGATGTGGAGAACTTGCAACTGGGGAGATCTCTCAGGTCCTGGGATTGGCTGGTCATAACGACCGACGCCAGTCTAAGGGGCTGGGGAGCAGTAGTTCTTCATCTGAGATTGCAGGGCCTTTGGTCAGTAGAAGAGTCGAGACTACCCATAAACATTTTGGAGCTGAGGGCAGTTCTAAATGCATTACTCCAAGCGGAATCCTTGCTGAAAGGGTCTCCGCTGAAAATACAATCGGACAATGCGACAACAGTGGCTTATTTGAACCATCAAGGCGGGACTCGCAGCAGGATGGCGATGGCGGAAGTTTCCAAGGTTTTCAGCTGGGCGGAGACAAACGTACCAGCATTGTCGGCGATATTTATTCCAGGAGTCAGGAATGTGGAAGCGGACTTCCTTAGCAGGGAATCCCTTCAGGAGGGAGAATGGTCCCTTCATCAAGAAATCTTTCAGGAGATTGTGAGTCGTTGGGGTCTTCAGGACATAGACCTGATGGCGACAAGATTGAACCGTCAGGTTCAGAGATTCTGTTCCAAAGTGAGGGATCCCACTGCTTGGGCAGTAGATGCCATGACAGTTCAGTGGGACTTCCAGATGGTATACATCTTTCCTCCATTTCTCATGTTGCCAAGAGTGTTGAGGAAAATAAAGAGTCAGAAGGTACGAGCAATTCTGATTGCTCCAGACTGGCCCAGGAGGTCTTGGTACTCCACTGTACTGAGGTTGTCGAAGGATTCCTGGAGGCTTCCTCATCGACAGGACCTGTTGAGCCAAGGACCGTTTCTTCACGAGGACCCAGGTCGTCTCAATTTAACGGCGAGGCTTATGAAACCTCCTTATTAAAAAAGAAGGGGTTTTCTGATGAGGTCATCCAGACCATGCTGAGAGCTCGTAAGCCGGTGTCTGCAGCTAATTACCATCGGGTGTGGAAGATTTACATCAGATGGTGTGAGGGACAGAATCTTCACACGTCAAGATTCAAATTATCAAGACTTTTGAATTTTTTACAGGATGGTTTTTCATCAGGCCTTAGTCTGCAATCCTTAAAGGTGCAGTTATCGGCCTTATCCATATTTTTTTCAAAAAAGAGTAGCCTTGCTACCTGAGATTCAAACCTTTTTACAAAGGGTTGCTAGGCTTAAACCTCCTTACAGGCAGCCGGTGGCGCCTTGGGACTTGTCTTTGGTCTTATCCATGTTACAGAATCCTCCTTTTGAACCATTAAGATCTGCGGAGTTGAAGTATGTGACGTGGAAACTTACTTTTTTGTTGGTCATTGCATCAGCCAGAAGAGTGTCTGAGTTGGGTGCTTTGTCGTGCAAGTCACCGTTTTTGATTTTTCATGATGACAGGGCTGTGATGCGAACAGTCCCTAAATTTCTACCTAAGGTAGTGTTGTCTTTTCATCTGAATCAAGACATTGTACTGCCGGTGTTTTCTCCCCCAGAGGGGGTTAAAAATAGGGACAAACTAAAGAGATTGGATGTGGTTCGCGCCTTGCGAATAATACATTGAAAGGGTGAAGGACATTCGGAAATCGGATTTGCTCTTGGTGCTATATGATGTGCATAAGGTTGGGTGGCCTGCTTCGAAGCAGACCATCGCTCGATGGTTGAGATCTACCATTGCTTTTGCCTACTGTAGAGCAGGTCGACAAGTTCCGTCTTCGGATAAATGCACATACCACCAGGTCGGTTGCTTCCTCCTGGGCGGTGCGCCATGGGGCTACGGCAGAACAGTTGTGTAAGGCTGCCACCTGGTCCTCTGTTCATACCTTTACCAAATTTTACAGGTTTCATGAGTTCGCGTCGGAGGATGCTTCATTCGGATGGGCAGTGATGAGAACTGTTGGTCTGAGCGTACCCTCCCAAAGGACCGGCTCGTGAACGTCCCAATGTGAAGCTGTGTCACCGGACTGGACGAAAGAGAAAAGGGGATTTTTGTAAGAACTTACCGTTCGAACCCCTTTCTCTGAGTCCAGTCCGGTGACACAGCGATCCCTCCCTTACGCTCAGTTAAGTGTACCGTTCATGGTTGCCATGTTATGGTTATGTTATGTTGCCTTAAACGATATATGCATATATATATATATATATATATATATAAAAGATGTTCAGGCATTGTTCTGAGTTATGTATCCTAGTGTGCTCTTGAAGTTGAACTGAAGCATGATGGGATGCAGAAGGGAGGAGCCTGCTTCCAAAGAATTGAAGCATAGGTGCCTGGCTCCTGGCGGACCCCTCTACATCCCAATGTGAAGCTGTGTCACCGGACTGGACTCAGAGAAAGGGGTTCGAACGGTAAGTTCTTACAAAAATCCCCTTTTACATTGGATTCAATCAAAAAATCGGATCGGTCGCGTCGATTGCATCGCATGCGACCAAATCGCATGCGATGCGATCAACGCAATTTTTCTGACACGACCACCCCGATGTAAATCGGGGTGGCCGTGCTAGGAAACAAGTACCTTATTTTTATTGCCTGATGGGGTCCCAGAGCTAAATAGTTTGAGGACCCCTGTGATAGATTCATGCCGGCAAATGTGATAGATACATTCCAGCAAATGTGATAGATATATGCCAGAAAATGTGGTAGAAACATGCCGTCAACTGTGATAGATATATGCCGTCAAATGTGATAGATATATGCCGTCAAATGTGATAGATATATGCCGTCAAATGTGATAAATGCCAGCAAATGTGATAGATAAATGCTGGCAAATGTGATCGATAAATGCCTGCAAATGTGATAGATTCATGCCGGCAAATGTGATAGATATATGCCGGCAAATTCGATAAATGCCGGCAAATGTGAGAGATATATGGAGGCAAATGTGATCGATAAATGCCTGCAAATGTGATAGATACATGCCGGCAAATGTGATAGATATATGCCGGCAAATGTGATCGATAAATGCCTGCAAATGTGATAGATACATGCCTGCAAATGGGATAGATATATGTCGGCAAATGTGATAGATACATGCCGGCAAATGTGATAGATACATGCCTGCAAATGTGATAGATATATGCCGGCAAATGTGATGGAAACATGCCGGCAAATGTGATAGATACATGCCTGCAAATGGGATAGATATATGTCGGCAAATGTGATAGATACATGCCGGCAAATGTGATAGATACATGCCTGCAAATGTGATAGATACATGCCAGCAAATGTGATAGATTCATGCCGCCAAATTGGGTAGATATATTCCGGCAAATGGGATAGATATATTCCGGCAAATGTGATAGGTATATGCCGGCAAATGTGATAGATATATGCCGGCAAATGTGATAGATTCATGCCGGCAAATGGGATAGATATATGTCAGCAAATGGGATAAATTCATGCCACCAAATGCGATAGATAAATGCTGGCAAATGTGATAGACACATGGCGCAATTGCGATAGCTATATTCCGTCAAATGTGAAAGCTATATTCCGTCAAATGTGATAGATAAATGCCGGCAAATGTGATAGATAAATGCCGGCAAATGTGATAGATAAATGCCGGCAAATGTGATAGATAAATGCCGGCAAATGTGATAGATAAATGCCGGCAAATGTGATAGATACGTGTCGGCAAATGTGATAGATCAGCGGCTATCAAACTGTGGGTCCTGACCCCAAAGTGGTTCCTGACTTTCTCAGCATGTGGTTACGACTCCATGTTGCTGACCATCATGCTGATGACTTTTCTAATCTCAGTCATTGATTCAAGGAGTTTGTTATTAAGGAGTTGAATTGTTTGTTATTTTAGACTCCTACCGTCATGTTGTGCCTCCACCAATGCTGCCATGTATGTGCTGGCTGCAGACATCACATGTGTGGGGACCATTCTGCAGTAACTTGCTGGGGTCCTATAATTATTTTTGGTACTTGTTTCCTAGCACGGCCACAATCGTGGGGATCGTGTACCTTTAAGGTAAGGTACATGATCCCCACGATGGACACGATTTCCTTTGAAATCAGGTCCATTTTGCCGGCAAAGGTACAAAATCGGGGGCATCGCGTCGGTCGGGACCATTAACATTGGTCCCGACGCGATGCCCCCGATTTTGCCATAGGCTTCAATGTTAAAATAATTTTTAACATTGAAATCGTGAGCATCGCGTCGGTCTTGTGCCATTATAATGGCACAAGATGAGATGGACTTGATTAAGTCCATCTCACATTGAAAAAAATGTGAAATGGGCCAATATGACCCATTTCACATTATATATGGCCCCGTCGTCACCCCACGATAGACGCCAACCCGAAGCGTGGCGAGCGGCGGCGGTGCGCGTCCTCCGACCTTTTCATTCAAAATCGCATGCAATGCGATCGACGCAATTTTTCCGACACGACCACCCCAATGTAAATCGGTGTGGCCGTGCTAGGAAACAAGTACCTTATTTTTATTGCCTGATGGGGTCCCAGAGCTAAATAGTTTGAGGACCCCTGTGATAGATTCATGCCGGCAAATGTGATAGATATATGCCAGAAAATGTGGTAGAAACATGCCGTCAACTGTGATAGATATATGCCGTCAAATGTGATAAATGCCAGCAAATGTGATAGATAAATGCCGGCAAATGTGATAGATAAATGCTGGCAAATGTGATCGATAAATGCCTGCAAATGTGATAGATTCATGCCGGCAAATGTGATAGATATATGCTGGCAAATGTGATAGATTCATGCCGGCAAATGGGATAGATTCATGCCGCCAAATGTGATAGATACATGGAGCCAAATGTGATCGATAAATGCCTGCAAATGTGATAGATACATGCCGGCAAATGTGATAGATATATGCCAGCAAATGTGAGAGATATATGTCGGCAAATGGGATAGATATATGCCGGCAAATGTGATAGATTCATGCCGCCAAATGGGGTAGATATATTCCGGCAAATGGGATAGATATATTCAGGCAAATGGGATAAATTCATGCCAGCAAATGTGATAGCTATATGCTGGCAAATGTGGTGTTCATTCTAGCACCCGCTATATTTGAAAACCCATGCAGTTCCTCTGCCCTGCCTGGGGTGTCACTGTCTGCTCTGGCATTTCTAGCATGGGTCTGGTTTGCATATCAGTGCTGATATACAGACCACACTGTGCTAGAAGCTCTACAGCAGACAGCGACACCCCACGCAGGGAAGAGGAACTGCATGGGTTTTCAAATATGGCGGGTGCTAGAATGAACACTAAAGTGTGATAGATACATGCCGGCAAATGTGATGGAAACATGCCAGCAAATATGCCGTCAAATGTGATAAATACCGGCAGATGTGATAGATAAATGCCGGCAAATGTGATAAATACCGGCAGATGTGATAGATAAATACCGGCAGATGTGATAGATAAATGCCGGCAAATGTGATGGAAACATGCCGGCAAATGTGATAGATACATGCCGGCAAATGTGATAGATACATGCCGGTAAATGTGATAGATACATGCCGGCAAATGTGACGGAAACATTCCGGCATATGTGATAGAAGCATGCCAGGGTACTTGTTTCCTAGCACGGCCACACCGATTTCCATCGGGGTGGTCGTGTTGGAAAAATTGCGTCGATCGCATCGCATGCAATTTGGTCGCATGCGATGCAATCGACGCGACCGACCCAATTTTTTTATTGAATCAAATGTGAATAGGGTCCCTGGGACCCGATTTTACATTGGATTCAATGTAAAATATTCCCTAGACCCCCAAATTTAACCCCGTGAACCCCACCCCACGATAGACGCCAACCCGAAGCGTGGCGAGCGGCGGCGGTGCGCGTCCTCCGACCTTTTCATTCCCCTACTATCCATGTCGGTGTGGAGTTGAGAATATATAGTGTGGCGAGCGCAGCGAGCCACCGAGCCCGAAGCGTGGCGAGCGTACGCGTATAACTTCACAGGTATACGCGTCCCCTCGCGGGGCTTGCTGCGCTCGCCACGCTACGGGCTCGCTACATATTCTCAACTCCACGCCGACGTGGATAGTAGCGGAATGAAAAGGTTGGAGGACGCGCACCGCCACCCCTTGCGGGCTCGCTGCGCTCGCCACGCTTCGGGTTGGCGTCTATCGTGGGGTGACGACGGGGCCATATATAATGTGAAATGGGTCATATTGGCCCATTTCACATTTTTCACATTTTTTCCTATGTGAGATGGACTTAATCAAGTCCATCTCATCTTGTGCCATTATAATGGCACAAGACCAACGCGATGCTCCCGATTTCAATGTTAAAAAAAATATTTTAACATTGAAGCCTATGGCAAAATCGGGGGCATCGCGTCGGGACCAATGTTAATGGTCCCGACTGACGCGATGCCCCCGATTTTGTACCTTTGCCGGCAAAATGGACCTGATTTCAAACTAAATCGGGTCCATCGCGGGGATCGTGTACCTTAACTTAAAGGTACACGATCCCAAAGATTGTGGCCGTGCTAGGAAACAAGTACCCATGCCAGAAAATGGGATAGAAACATGCCAGCAAATGGGGTAGATATATTCAGGCAAATGGGATAAATTCATGCCGGCAAATGGGATAGATATTTCTCCAACTTCCACATCCTGCCTTTAACTATGGGGATTGGGATGTGATCTGGAGGAGCCGGCACTTTTGAACTGCTGGCTACTTCCCCTCCCATTCTCCTCCAGACTGCAGTAGGTCTTGTAGGTCTCTAGGCATTTTTTTTTTTGTATTTTATTTTATGGCAGTGTTTTCTTACTGCACATGTCCCTGGAGGGAGCCAGGTCGACACTGCATGCATGCAGTGTTCCTCCTGGGCTCAGCCACCGGGGTGTACTCCCGGGGGCCCACCGCAGCTGCATGCAGCTTGCATACGGGTCCAGAGGCTACCACACACCTCCAGGGACGGGATGCTGTGTGGTCCTGGTCAGCCTAGCTAGCTGACCAGGTAATGAGGCAGGCAGCAGGGAGTCGCGGGAGCGTTCTCCCTGCAGTAACATAGCCGGCAGGTGTCTTACCCGCTCACCGGAGACACTCCTTGCTGTCGGTGTCAGGCGGTGAAAGCGCGCTGTCACTTTAAGGCAGAGGGGGCGGACCGGAAGTGCGGAGGTGGAAGTCAGTTCCCTGAAGGGGATCTGTGCCGTATTAGCTTCCTGGGTACTCTTTACCTAGAACGGCGCCCGTCGCGGGCATCGCGGGTACATTTATGTGTGGCCGCGACGCGACCGACGCGATGCCCGCGATTTCCCATTGAAACCAATGTTAAACATGGAAATCGTGTCGGTCGCGTCGCGGCCGGCCATAAATGTACCCGGGATGCCCGCGACGCGATGCTCACGATTTCCCATAGGAATCATTGTTAAAAGGCGCGATGGACCCGATTTTACTGTTAAATGGCTCAATCCACCCGATTTGGCCATAGGAATCAATGTTAAATGGGCCACAGAGCCCATTAACCCTTAAATGTCCCCCCAAATTTTTAACGCCACCCCACGATCCACGCCAACCCGAAGCGTGGCGAGCGCAGCGAGCCCGCGAGGGGCGGCGGTACGCGTCCTCCGACCTTTTCATGCCCTACTATCCACTAGGGCGTGGTGTGAGAATATAATAGTGTGGCGAGCGCAGCGAGCCACCGAGCCCGAAGCGTGGCGAGCGCAGCGTGCCCCGCGAGGGGACGCGGATACCTTCACAGTTATGCGCGTTCCCTCGCGGGCTTCACAGGTGTCCGTGGCGACGCGGACACCTGTGAAGCCCGCGAGGGGACGCGTCTACCTGTGAAGGTATCCGCGTCCCCTCGCGGGGCTCGCTGCGCTCGCCACGCTTCGGGCTCGGTGGCTCGCTGCGCTCGCCACACTATTATATTCTCACACCACGCCCTAGTGGATAGTAGGGCATGAAAAGGTCGGAGGACGCGTACCGCCGCCCCTCGCGGGCTCGCTGCGCTCGCCACGCTTCGGGTTGGCGTGGATCGTGGGGTGGCGTTAAAAATGTGGGGGGACATTTAAGGGTTAATTTGCCCTATTTGGCCCCAAATCGGGTCCATTGAGGCATTTAACAGTGAAATTGCGGTCAATCTGCCGTTTTAACATTGTTCCCTATGGGAAAATCGCGGTGATCGCAGGCATCGCGGCCATCCCGATTTACCCGCGATGACCGCGATCACCGCGATTTTTACCCCCGACGCCCGCGATTTCAATCGCGGGCGCCGTTCTAGGTAAAGAGTACCGCTTCCTGTATTAGCAGGACACAGGAGGTCCCACATTGCCTGTTCTCTGCATAGTGTTCACTCTAGAAATTTTTTAGGGCAGGGTGCTAACCACGGGGAGGGCACATTTTTCAATCGTGAGGGCACATTTTTAATTTAAAAGGTCAAAATGGTGACACCTGAGCTTCACACATCAGCACATTTATGCTATATAACCCATCTTGTGACACCGGAGCTTCACACATAAACACGTTTATGCTATATAACCATCTTGTGACACCTGAGCGTCACACCATCAGCACATTTATGCTATATAACCATCTTGTGACACCTGAGCGTCACACCATCAGCACATTTATGCTATATAACCATCTTGTGACACCTGAGCGTCACACCATCAGCACATTTATGCATATAACCACCTTGTGACACCTGAGAGCGTCACACCATCAGCACATTTATGCTATATAACCATCTTGTGACACCTGAGAGCGTCACACCATCAGCACATTTATGCTATATAACCCATCCTGTGACACCTGAGCGTCACACCATCAGCACATTTATGCTACATAACCATCTTGTGACACCTGAGCGTCACACATAAGCACATTTATGCTACATAACCATCTTGTGACACCTGAGCGTCACACATAAGCACATTTATGCTATATAACCATCTTGTGACACCTGAGAGTGTCACACCATCGGCACATTTATGGGTACTTGTGTAGTTTCACGGCGCCAGCATGGCTCCGTGCTACTTCCGGGTTCTACGCTCGCCACGAAATATGTAAAAAAAAGTAACTTAACTCCATGCCAACATGGATAGTTCATACCCCCACTATCCATGTTGGCATGGAGTTGATTTTAAATAGCGTGGCGAGCCATACTGGCGCCGTGAAACTACACAAGTACCCATTTATGCTATATAACCATCTTGTGACACCTGAGAGCGTCACACCATCAGCACATTTATGCTATATAATACATCTTGTGACACCTGAGCATCACACCATAAGCACATTTATGCTATATAATCCATCTTGTGACACCGGAGCGTCACACAATCAGCACATTTATGCTATATAACCATCTTGTGACACCTGAGAGCGTCACACCATCAGCACATTTATGCTATATAATCCATCTTGTGACACCTGAGAGCGTCACACCATCAGCACATTTATGCTATATAACCATCTTGTGACACCTGAGAGCGTCACACCATCAGCACATTTATGCTATATAACCATCTTGTGACACCTGAGCGTCACACCATCAGCACATTTATGCTATATAACCATCTTGTGACACCTGAGCGTCACACCATCAGCACATTTATGCATATAACCACCTTGTGACACCTGAGAGCGTCACACCATCAGCACATTTATGCTATATAACCATCTTGTGACACCTGAGAGCGTCACACCATCAGCACATTTATGCTATATAACCCATCCTGTGACACCTGAGCGTCACACCATCAGCACATTTATGCTACATAACCATCTTGTGACACCTGAGCGTCACACATAAGCACATTTATGCTACATAACCATCTTGTGACACCTGAGCGTCACACATAAGCACATTTATGCTATATAACCATCTTGTGACACCTGAGAGTGTCACACCATCGGCACATTTATGGGTACTTGTGTAGTTTCACGGCGCCAGCATGGCTCCGTGCTACTTCCGGGTTCTACGCTCGCCACGAAATATGTAAAAAAAAGTAACTTAACTCCATGCCAACATGGATAGTTCATACCCCCACTATCCATGTTGGCATGGAGTTGATTTTAAATAGCGTGGCGAGCCATACTGGCGCCGTGAAACTACACAAGTACCCATTTATGCTATATAACCATCTTGTGACACCTGAGAGCGTCACACCATCAGCACATTTATGCTATATAATACATCTTGTGACACCTGAGCATCACACCATAAGCACATTTATGCTATATAATCCATCTTGTGACACCGGAGCGTCACACAATCAGCACATTTATGCTATATAACCATCTTGTGACACCTGAGAGCGTCACACCATCAGCACATTTATGCTATATAATCCATCTTGTGACACCTGAGAGCGTCACACCATCAGCACATTTATGCTATATAACCATCTTGTGACACCTGAGAGCGTCACACCATCAGCACATTTATGCTATATAACCATCTTGTGACACCTGAGCGTCACACCATCAGCACATTTATGCTATATAACCATCTTGTGACACCTGAGCGTCACACCATCAGCACATTTATGCATATAACCACCTTGTGACACCTGAGAGCGTCACACCATCAGCACATTTATGCTATATAACCATCTTGTGACACCTGAGAGCGTCACACCATCAGCACATTTATGCTATATAACCCATCCTGTGACACCTGAGCGTCACACCATCAGCACATTTATGCTACATAACCATCTTGTGACACCTGAGCGTCACACATAAGCACATTTATGCTACATAACCATCTTGTGACACCTGAGCGTCACACATAAGCACATTTATGCTATATAACCATCTTGTGACACCTGAGAGTGTCACACCATCGGCACATTTATGGGTACTTGTGTAGTTTCACGGCGCCAGCATGGCTCCGTGCTACTTCCGGGTTCTACGCTCGCCACGAAATATGTAAAAAAAAGTAACTTAACTCCATGCCAACATGGATAGTTCATACCCCCACTATCCATGTTGGCATGGAGTTGATTTTAAATAGCGTGGCGAGCCATACTGGCGCCGTGAAACTACACAAGTACCCATTTATGCTATATAACCATCTTGTGACACCTGAGAGCGTCACACCATCAGCACATTTATGCTATATAATACATCTTGTGACACCTGAGCATCACACCATAAGCACATTTATGCTATATAATCCATCTTGTGACACCTGAGAGTGTCACACCATCAGTACATTTATGCTATATAACCATCTTGTGACACCTGAGAGCATCACACCATCAGCACATTTATGCTATATAATCCATCTTGTGACACCTGAGAGCGTCACACCATCAGCACATTTATGCTATATAACCATCTTGTGACACCTGAGAGCGTCACACCATCAGCACATTTATGCTATATAACCATCTTGTGACACCTGAGAGCGTCACACCATCAGCACATTTATGCTATATAACCATCTTGTTACACCTGAGCGTCACACCATCAGCACATTTATGCTATATAATCCATTCAGAGATGCGATCCCCTCTGAATGAGTAAAGGAGAAGTAGCGTCTCTGGTTGCCCAGCAACCAGAGACGCGGCGCGGGCTGACAGGAGCGCTGGAGCTCTGTCAGCCTGCACAAGAGGCTGTGCCGCTACCCGCGGCTGAGACTTTAATCTATTATAGCGCAGCAGGGAGAGGGCTAGCTGGGGGAGCGGGCGGACAGGGCAAGGGAGCTGGCGGTTCCGGCGCCTGTGTTATGTCTGCGCCTGGAGCTCTGCCGGCTCCACCCTCCATACGCCTCTGCCTGTCAGCGCAGCAGGGGGAGGAGGGATGGTTTACGGAACAGCTGACAGCCGCTCACTTAACAGGAGGTGAGCGGCATGTCAAAGCAGCAGGTGGGAGGAGGCATGCTTTTTGTAATAGCTGACAGCGTACATTGTCAGCGGGCGGACACTGGAAGCGCGGCCAGGGAGGGACATTAAGTAATGTCTCAGCGGCTCTAAACTATGCAGGGTGGCCAAGAACACCCTGCAGCAGAGACAGGAAGCGCGGCCGGGGAGGGACAGTATGTAATGTCTCTGCGGCTATTAACTATGCAGGGCGGCCAAGAATGGGCAGGGCAGAATTTGGCTTCATTTAAAGGGGCAGGGCGCAGCGCCCTGTAAAAGAAGCCTAGCGGGAACACTA
Source organism: Crinia signifera (assembly GCF_055691185.1). Taxonomy (NCBI): domain Eukaryota; kingdom Metazoa; phylum Chordata; class Amphibia; order Anura; family Myobatrachidae; genus Crinia; species Crinia signifera. The sequence continues at coordinate 9,929 of NW_028142529.1, read as the reverse complement.
TCTGCAGCAGCGGCAGCTCCTATTAAGGATACCTGTGCAGCAAAGCAAGCTTCCCCTAAAACATTCAGGTACTGTGGTCTGGGGACGCTGGTGGTGGGAGGAATTCGGATTAAGGCTGCTTTCCCCTTGTTCCACTTCGGACCCAGGTCAGTGTATACACTTGTGGGGGTCTGTGTGCACAGTTGTCTGCAGGTATGGCTGAGAGAAGTACCTCTAAAGCAGCCCTTAAACTGTATACATGCAAAAAAGTCCAGTATACTCAGCATGTTAAGGGAGTAACTGCATGTGAGACTTGTTATGGGGCAGGTCAATCCTCAAGGACAGCCCCGCAGCAGCAGCAACCATCCGAATCCCTTACAGCTGTGCTGTCTAATTTAGCTGCAGAGCTGACAGCTTCTCGCAGGGAAAGGGAAGCGCTGCATACACAGATTGAAAATTTAACTTCTCTTGAACCTCCATGGGCTAGATCCTTGTTAAGGTCAGTGGATTCTTTAGCCAGGAATTTTCCTTCCTCATCTCAGGGTAATCCTTTTATCTCAGGAAGCTAAGAGAAGGGGTCCGGCTGCATTAGTGCAGTCAGATGATGCAGAAGAATTTTCTTCGGCAGAGAAGGGAGAATTTTTGGTGGATGAGTTAGCGGAACCCTCCGTGGAGGAATATGCAGAAGAGGAATCTCAGGGTATTGATGCCCTTATTAGAACCGTTAAGCAGACTTTGAATTTATCAGATCCAGAAGTCCCGGTTCCAAGGTCCATTTTCAGGAGGTCTCCAAAGCCGCAGGTATGTTTTCTGGAGTCTCCGGAATTAGATAGGTTTTTATTGGAGGCCTGGCAGTCACCGTATAAAAAATTCCAGGTGTCCAGGAGATTTAAGGTTTATATCCCTTTTCTCAGGGATACAGGAATAAGTGGGAGTCTCCTCCTCCGGTGGATACCTCTGTTTTCAGATTGTCCAAGCGTATCACCCTCCCCATTCCAGGGGCAGTGGCACTGAAAGAGGGTCCAGACCGCAGGTTGGAGGCCACTCTAAAATCCCTTTATTCCACTTCTGGGATTTTGCTATGCCTGCTCTGGCAGGAGCCTGAGTGAGCAAGGCCATCGAGAAATGGGCAGCTCAGCTTGTGGCAGGTCTTAATAATAATAGGCCCAGGGCGGAGTTGATTTACCGGTGGCAAATCGACTTTTCTGCCTTCCCTGGCGCCGGTTTCTAGGAGACCCTATGGATGGCCATCCTTTCGGACCTTTCGAGGAGCATCAAGAGGCAGAGGTAGAGGACCTTTTTAGCCTTCAGAGGAAAGCGGAAGGCAGAGGAGCAGCAACATCAGTACCTACAGCTGCTACCTCACGCCGCCAGGAGCAAAAAGCTCCCGACAAGCCCGTGGCATGACGGGCTCCCCGACCACTTGGGAGGTGCCCAGGTGGGGGCAAGGCTGTTGGCTTTTGCAGAGGCATGGCGACAGACTTGCACAGATTCGTGGGCCCAGCAGGTGGTATCAAGAGGATACCAGCTGGAGTTCACAACTATTCCTCCCCCAAAAAATTTTTTAACAGGTCTTCCACTACTGGAGTTGAAGCGAGAAGCATTCCAGGCTTCAATCCAGAAACTGTTATAATCAGGAGTAATTGTAACTGTACCAGTGGATCAAAGAGGACAGGGCTTTTATTCCAACTTTTTTTTGGTGCCCGAGCCAAATTGCACGTTCCGTCCAATCCTGAATTTAAAAGGATTAGACCATCTTCTCCTCAAGGCTCCGTGCAGGGAGAGATTGATTTCGGATGCCTTCCTCACACATCAGTTTTTGATTCAACATGGGTGGATAATCAATTTTCCCAAGTCCCAGTTAGAGCCGACTCAGAGACTAGTTGATTTTTCTGGGTCTTCTCTTCGACACAGTACAACAACATGTGTATCTCCCCGGAGACAAGATTTCGTCCCTCGAAGCCTTGGTGAGGCTGGTTCTGGAAACAAGACATCTTACAGCTCACCTATGCATAAGATTGTTGGGGAAGATGGTGGCATCTTTCGAAGCCCTTCAGTAGGGAAGGTTCCGGTCCAGGACCTTTCAATTGGACATTCTTTCCCAATGGTCGGGGTGTCACCTTCAGATGCACAGGCGCATAAAACTAAAACCACACACAAGGATGTCCTTGATGTGGTGGCTTTGCACGGATCATCTCTTGGAGGGGCGTCGATTTGGTATCACGGACTGGACAATAGTGACGACCGATGCCAGTCCTCGAGGTTGGGGAGCAGTGACTATGGTACAATCGTTTCAGGGCCGTTGGTCACAACAGGAGGCCTGTCTTCACATCAATTTGCTTGAGCTAAGAGCCATTCGATTGGCACTGATTCAGGCATCAGATCTACTGCACGGGAAAGCAATCTAGATCTAGTCAGACAATGCCACAGCAGTGGCATATCTCAACAGGCAGGGAGGCACCAAGAGTCGAACTGCAATGAGGGAGGTTCGCCCAATTTTTCTTTGGGCAGAGAGCAATGCCTTGAGCCTGTCAGCCGTGTACCTGCCGGGAGTAGATAATTGGGAGGCAGATTACTTGAGTCGTCAGGATCTCCATCCAGGGGAATGGGCTCTGAATCCATAGGTGTTTCATCAGTTGACGCTCAGGTGGGGCATTCCTCAGGTGGACCTGATGGCATCCAGGAGAAACAACAAGCTTCCTCTATATTTCGCTCGATCAAGAGACCCGGTGGCAGTAGCGACGGATGTGTTTTCCGCTCAGTGGCGGTTCAAGCTGGCATATGCTTTCCCACCTTTTCCGCTTCTACCTCGTCTTCTCAAACGGATCAAGAACAAATTCGCCATGGTCATTCTAATCGCCCCGGATTGGCCGAGGAGATCATGGTATACGGATCTGAGACAACTATTAGTAGACGATCCATGGAGGCTCCTGCTGAGAGAAGATCTGCTTCTTCAGGCCCCATGCGTTTACCCAGACTTGCCTCGTCTTCATTTAACGGCGTGGCTTTTGAGGCTGAATTATTAAAAAGACGTGATATCCCAGTGGTGGCAATTCCTACCATGGTGAGAGCAAGGAAGGAGGTCACGTCAGCACATTACCATCGAATCTGGAAAGCGTATATACAGTAGTATGGTGTAAAAGACGTCAGTTGCCAAAGGCTGTTTTTTCTTTAGCACGACTTCTTCAGTTTTTACAGTCAGGTTTCACATCAGGCCCTTAAAGGTCCAAGTATCGACCCTATCGATCATTTTTTTTTCACAGGCATTTAGCTCTATTTCCTGAAGTCCAGGCCTTTTTGACGGGGGTCCTTCGGCTAAGGCCACCTTTTTAGTCTCCTACGGAACCGTGGGACCTTTCTTTGGTTCTAGAATTTCTACAGTCAGAACTGTTTGAGCCATTGGAGACTGTAGAATTACGGTATTTGACGTGGAAGACTCTCATGTTATTGGCTTCGGCTTGTAGAGTCTCAGACTTGGGTGCTTTGTCTTGCCGCTCGCCCTTTTTGTTTTTTCACGCAGACAGGGCAGAACTAAGGACTCGCCAGGATTATCTGCCGAAGGTGGTATCAGCTTTCCACATCAACGAACCAATTGTGGTACCAGTCTTATCGGGAGAACTGGCATCTCTTGATGTCGTTCGAGCATTTTGGTTGTATGTCACTCGTACGGATACAATCAGGAAATTGGACTCCTTATTTGTTCTTTATGAAGCAGTAAAAAGAGGTTATCCAGCGTCTAAGGCGACATTAGCACATTGGATTTGCCTGACTATATGTTAGGCTTATATATTTTTTTCTCGCTCTATTCCAGCGGTAGTGTCAGCCCACTCCATGAGGTCAGTGGGGACTTTTTGGGCAGCCGCTAGAGGAGTGTCTCTGTCTCTGGTGTGCTGGGTGGCAACCTGGTCAGGGGCTAATACTTTCGTCAGATTTGACAAATTTTATGCTTTTGCTAGGCAGGAGGCAAATTTTGGCCGGGCCGTGTTACAGGGAGAGTAGCGCTGTCCCGCCCATGGGGTTAGCTTTGGTACATCCCCATGGTTAAAGGCAGTGTGGGAGAAAATAGGAATTTGGTACTCACCGATAATTCCGTTTCTCCTAATCCACAGGGGACACTGCGCGCCCTCCCAGCGCTTCTGTTAGGATTATTATTATTATTTTTATTGTTTAGTTGTTAGTCCAGTGTGTATGAATGTAGTATATATCTTCACTGGTGATGGAATTCTGTATATGGCTGTTGGTTATTCTTCTCACAGATTCCGGGGCTCCTTTCCTCTCGGACACAGTTTTTTTCTTAAGACTGCAGTCTTGAGGGGAAAGGGAGGGAAAGTAGCCAGCAGTTCAAAATTTCTTAAAATGCCGGCTCCTCCAGATCACATCCCAATCCCCATGGTTAAAGGCAGTGTCCCCTGTTGATTAGGAGAAACGGAATTATGGTTGAGTACCAAATTCCTATTATGCCGGCAAATGGGATAGATAAATGCCGGCAAATGGGATAGATAAATGCTGGCAAATGGTATAAATTCATGCCGGCATGAATTTATCCCATTTGCCAGCATTTATCTATCCCATTTGCCGGCATAATAGGAAATGTGATAAATTCATGCCGGCAAATGTGATTTACGTATGCAGGGTTAGCGTGTTAGCGTTAAGGTGCGTACCCATGGTACGATTTATGTTCCATATGATATTGTATACGATTTCCCAGGAAAGTCCCAGTGGTCAAAAGCATTTGTGCTTAAAATAACGTACAATGTGCATAAGATATCATACAATATGACATCACAGCTGTACTACACTACACTATCTTATGCTTTCTAGCCAGATTGAGTTGCATGCTCACCCGAGCAGCTCACTCCCAGACGACCGGCGGGAGCACACATCGTACGTCGGATAGTGTGTACACACAGTAAGATATAGTGCACTATCTAGCATGCTATTCGAAACTAG
>NW_028142528.1:0-54447 GCF_055691185.1 Crinia signifera | reverse complement strand
TTAAGGAGATATTGCAAAGCATTTGGAAAAAATGTCAACGCGGTTTTCTCTAAGGCGGAATAAGCTGGGGCCGATTTTTCAACGTTATCTTGTTCACACAATGCCTACAAGTCTAAATCTGCATTTTCAGCCTTCCAGCTCTTTTCGTTAAGGAGATATTGTAAAGCATTTGGAAAAAATGTCAACGCGGTTTTCTCTAAGGCGGAATAAGCTGGGGCCGATTTTTCAACGTTATCTTGTTCACACAATGCCTACAAGTCTAAATCTGCATTTTCAGCCTTCCAGCTCTTTTCGTTAAGGAGATATTGCAAAGCATTTGGAAAAAATGTCAACGCGGTTTTCTCTAAGGCGGAATAAGCTGGGGCCGATTTTTCAACGTTATCTTGTTCACACAATGCCTACAAGTCTAAATCTGCATTTTCAGCCTTCCAGCTCTTTTCGTTAAGGAGATATTGCAAAGCATTTGGAAAAAATGTCAACGCGGTTTTCTCTAAGGCGGAATAAGCTGGGGCCGATTTTTAACGTTATCTTGTTCACACAATGCCTACAAGTCTAAATCTGCATTTTTAGCCTTCCAGCTCTTTTCATTAAGGAGATATTGCACAGCATTTGGAAAAAATGTCAACGCGGTTTTCTCTAAGGCGGAATAAGCTGGGGCCGATTTTTCAACGTTATCTTGTTCACACAATGCCTACAAGTCTAAATCTGCATTTTCAGCCTTCCAGCTCTTTTCGTTAAGGAGATATTGCAAAGCATTTGGAAAAAATGTCAACGCGGTTTTCTCTAAGGCGGAATAAGCTGGGGCCGATTTTTCAACGTTATCTTGTTCACACAATGCCTACAAGTCTAAATCTGCATTTTCAGCCTTCCAGCTCTTTTCGTTAAGGAGATATTGCAAAGCATTTGGAAAAAATGTCAACGCGGTTTTCTCTAAGGCGGAATAAGCTGGGGCCGATTTTTCAACGTTATCTTGTTCACACAATGCCTACAAGTCTAAATCTGCATTTTCAGCCTTCCAGCTCTTTTCGTTAAGGAGATATTGCAAAGCATTTGGAAAAAATGTCAACGCGGTTTTCTCTAAGGCGGAATAAGCTGGGGCCGATTTTTCAACGTTATCTTGTTCACACAATGCCTACAAGTCTAAATCTGCATTTTCAGCCTTCCAGCTCTTTTCGTTAAGGAGATATTGCAAAGCATTTGGAAAAAATGTCAACGCGGTTTTCTCTAAGGCGGAATGAGCTGGGGCCGATTTTTCAACGTTATCTTGTTCACACAATGCCTACAAGTCTAAATCTGCATTTTCAGCCTTCCAGCTCTTTTCGTTAAGGAGATATTGCAAAGCATTTGGAAAAAATGTCAACGCGGTTTTCTCTAAGGCGGAATGAGCTAGGGCCGATTTTTCAACGTTATCTTGTTCACACAATGCCTACAAGTCTAAATCTGCATTTTCAGCCTTCCAGCTCTTTTCGTTAAGGAGATATTGCAAAGCATTTGGAAAAAATGTCAACGCGGTTTTCTCTAAGGCGGAATAAGCTGGGGCCGATTTTTCAACGTTATCTTGTTCACACAATGCCTACAAGTCTAAATCTGCATTTTCAGCCTTCCAGCTCTTTTCGTTAAGGAGATATTGCAAAGCATTTGGAAAAAATGTCAACGCGGTTTTCTCTAAGGCGGAATAAGCTGGGGCCGATTTTTCAACGTTATCTTGTTCACACAATGCCTACAAGTCTAAATCTGCATTTTCAGCCTTCCAGCTCTTTTCGTTAAGGAGATATTGCAAAGCATTTGGAAAAAATGTCAACGCGGTTTTCTCTAAGGCGGAATAAGCTGGGGCCGATTTTTCAACGTTATCTTGTTCACACAATGCCTACAAGTCTAAATCTGCATTTTCAGCCTTCCTAGCTCTTTTCGTTAAGGAGATATTGCAAAGCATTTGGAAAAAATGTCAACGCGGTTTTCTCTAAGGCGGAATGAGCTGGGGCCGATTTTTCAACGTTATCTTGTTCACACAATGCCTACAAGTCTAAATCTGCATTTTCAGCCTTCCAGCTCTTTTCGTTAAGGAGATATTGCAAAGCATTTGGAAAAAATGTCAACGCGGTTTTCTCTAAGGCGGAATAAGCTGGGGCCGATTTTTCAACGTTATCTTGTTCACACAATGCCTACAAGTCTAAATCTGCATTTTCAGCCTTCCAGCTCTTTTCGTTAAGGAGATATTGCAAAGCATTTGGAAAAAATGTCAACGCGTTTTTCTCTAAGGCGGAATAAGCTGGGGCCGATTTTTAACGTTATCTTGTTCACACAATGCCTACAAGTCTAAATCTGCATTTTTAGCCTTCCAGCTCTTTTCATTAAGGAGATATTGCACAGCATTTGGAAAAAATGTCAACGCGGTTTTCTCTAAGGCGGAATAAGCTGGGGCCGATTTTTCAACGTTATCTTGTTCACACAATGCCTACAAGTCTAAATCTGCATTTTCAGCCTTCCAGCTCTTTTCGTTAAGGAGATATTGCAAAGCATTTGGAAAAAATGTCAACGCGGTTTTCTCTAAGGCGGAATAAGCTGGGGCCGATTTTTCAACGTTATCTTGTTCACACAATGCCTACAAGTCTAAATCTGCATTTTCAGCCTTCCAGCTCTTTTCGTCAAGGAGATATTGCAAAGCATTTGGAAAAAATGTCAACGCGGTTTTCTCTAAGGCGGAATAAGCTGGGGCCGATTTTTCAACGTTATCTTGTTCACACAATGCCTACAAGTCTAAATCTGCATTTTCAGCCTTCCAGCTCTTTTCGTTAAGGAGATATTGCAAAGCATTTGGAAAAAATGTCAACGCGGTTTTCTCTAAGGCGGAATGAGCTGGGGCCGATTTTTCAACGTTATCTTGTTCACACAATGCCTACAAGTCTAAATCTGCATTTTCAGCCTTCCAGCTCTTTTCGTTAAGGAGATATTGCAAAGCATTTGGAAAAAATGTCAACGCGGTTTTCTCTAAGGCGGAATAAGCTGGGGCCGATTTTTCAACGTTATCTTGTTCACACAATGCCTACAAGTCTAAATCTGCATTTTCAGCCTTCCAGCTCTTTTCGTTAAGGAGATATTGCAAAGCATTTGGAAAAAATGTCAACGCGGTTTTCTCTAAGGCGGAATAAGCTGGGGCCGATTTTTCAACGTTATCTTGTTCACACAATGCCTACAAGTCTAAATCTGCATTTTCAGCCTTCCAGCTCTTTTCGTTAAGGAGATATTGCAAAGCATTTGGAAAAAATGTCAACGCGGTTTTCTCTAAGGCGGAATGAGCTGGGGCCGATTTTTCAACGTTATCTTGTTCACACAATGCCTACAAGTCTAAATCTGCATTTTCAGCCTTCCAGCTCTTTTCTTTAAGGAGATATTGCAAAGCATTTGGAAAAAATGTCAACGCGGTTTTCTCTAAGGCGGAATGAGCTGGGGCCGATTTTTCAACGTTATCTTGTTCACACAATGCCTACAAGTCTAAATCTGCATTTTCAGCCTTCTATCTCTTTTCGTTAAGGAGATATTGCAAAGCATTTGGAAAAAATGTCAACGCGGTTTTCTCTAAGGCGGAATGAGCTGGGGCCGATTTTTCAACGTTATCTTGTTCACACAATGCCTACAAGTCTAAATCTGCATTTTCAGCCTTCTAGCTCTTTTCGTTAAGGAGATATTGCAAAGCATTTGGAAAAAATGTCAACGCGGTTTTCTCTAAGGCGGAATGAGCTGGGGCCGATTTTTCAACGTTATCTTGTTCACACAATGCCTACAAGTCTAAATCTGCATTTTCAGCCTTCTAGCTCTTTTCGTTAAGGAGATATTGCAAAGCATTTGGAAAAAATGTCAACGCGGTTTTCTCTAAGGCGGAATAAGCTGGGGCCGATTTTTCAACGTTATCTTGTTCACACAATGCCTACAAGTCTAAATCTGCATTTTCAGCCTTCCAGCTCTTTTCGTTAAGGAGATATTGCAAAGCATTTGGAAAAAATGTCAACGCGGTTTTCTCTAAGGCGGAATAAGCTGGGGCCGATTTTTCAACGTTATCTTGTTCACACAATGCCTACAAGTCTAAATCTGCATTTTCAGCCTTCTAGCTCTTTTCGTTAAGGAGATATTGCAAAGCATTTGGAAAAAATGTCAACGCGGTTTTCTCTAAGGCGGAATGAGCTGGGGCCGATTTTTCAACGTTATCTTGTTCACACAATGCCTACAAGTCTAAATCTGCATTTTCAGCCTTCCAGCTCTTTTCGTTAAGGAGATATTGCAAAGCATTTGGAAAAAATGTCAACGCGGTTTTCTCTAAGGCGGAATGAGCTAGGGCCGATTTTTCAACGTTATCTTGTTCACACAATGCCTACAAGTCTAAATCTGCATTTTCAGCCTTCCAGCTCTTTTCGTTAAGGAGATATTGCAAAGCATTTGGAAAAAATGTCAACGCGGTTTTCTCTAAGGCGGAATAAGCTGGGGCCGATTTTTCAACGTTATCTTGTTCACACAATGCCTACAAGTCTAAATCTGCATTTTCAGCCTTCCAGCTCTTTTCGTTAAGGAGATATTGCAAAGCATTTGGAAAAAATGTCAACGCGGTTTTCTCTAAGGCGGAATAAGCTGGGGCCGATTTTTCAACGTTATCTTGTTCACACAATGCCTACAAGTCTAAATCTGCATTTTCAGCCTTCCAGCTCTTTTCGTTAAGGAGATATTGCAAAGCATTTGGAAAAAATGTCAACGCGGTTTTCTCTAAGGCGGAATAAGCTGGGGCCGATTTTTCAACGTTATCTTGTTCACACAATGCCTACAAGTCTAAATCTGCATTTTCAGCCTTCTAGCTCTTTTCGTTAAGGAGATATTGCAAAGCATTTGGAAAAAATGTCAACGCGGTTTTCTCTAAGGCGGAATGAGCTGGGGCCGATTTTTCAACGTTATCTTGTTCACACAATGCCTACAAGTCTAAATCTGCATTTTCAGCCTTCCAGCTCTTTTCGTTAAGGAGATATTGCAAAGCATTTGGAAAAAATGTCAACGCGGTTTTCTCTAAGGCGGAATAAGCTGGGGCCGATTTTTCAACGTTATCTTGTTCACACAATGCCTACAAGTCTAAATCTGCATTTTCAGCCTTCCAGCTCTTTTCGTTAAGGAGATATTGCAAAGCATTTGGAAAAAATGTCAACGCGTTTTTCTCTAAGGCGGAATAAGCTGGGGCCGATTTTTAACGTTATCTTGTTCACACAATGCCTACAAGTCTAAATCTGCATTTTTAGCCTTCCAGCTCTTTTCATTAAGGAGATATTGCACAGCATTTGGAAAAAATGTCAACGCGGTTTTCTCTAAGGCGGAATAAGCTGGGGCCGATTTTTCAACGTTATCTTGTTCACACAATGCCTACAAGTCTAAATCTGCATTTTCAGCCTTCCAGCTCTTTTCGTTAAGGAGATATTGCAAAGCATTTGGAAAAAATGTCAACGCGGTTTTCTCTAAGGCGGAATAAGCTGGGGCCGATTTTTCAACGTTATCTTGTTCACACAATGCCTACAAGTCTAAATCTGCATTTTCAGCCTTCCAGCTCTTTTCGTCAAGGAGATATTGCAAAGCATTTGGAAAAAATGTCAACGCGGTTTTCTCTAAGGCGGAATAAGCTGGGGCCGATTTTTCAACGTTATCTTGTTCACACAATGCCTACAAGTCTAAATCTGCATTTTCAGCCTTCCAGCTCTTTTCGTTAAGGAGATATTGCAAAGCATTTGGAAAAAATGTCAACGCGGTTTTCTCTAAGGCGGAATGAGCTGGGGCCGATTTTTCAACGTTATCTTGTTCACACAATGCCTACAAGTCTAAATCTGCATTTTCAGCCTTCCAGCTCTTTTCGTTAAGGAGATATTGCAAAGCATTTGGAAAAAATGTCAACGCGGTTTTCTCTAAGGCGGAATAAGCTGGGGCCGATTTTTCAACGTTATCTTGTTCACACAATGCCTACAAGTCTAAATCTGCATTTTCAGCCTTCCAGCTCTTTTCGTTAAGGAGATATTGCAAAGCATTTGGAAAAAATGTCAACGCGGTTTTCTCTAAGGCGGAATGAGCTGGGGCCGATTTTTCAACGTTATCTTGTTCACACAATGCCTACAAGTCTAAATCTGCATTTTCAGCCTTCTAGCTCTTTTCGTTAAGGAGATATTGCAAAGCATTTGGAAAAAATGTCAACGCGGTTTTCTCTAAGGCGGAATGAGCTGGGGCCGATTTTTCAACGTTATCTTGTTCACACAATGCCTACAAGTCTAAATCTGCATTTTCAGCCTTCCAGCTCTTTTTTTAAGGAGATATTGCAAAGCATTTGGAAAAAATGTCAACGCGGTTTTCTCTAAGGCGGAATGAGCTGGGGCCGATTTTTCAACGTTATCTTGTTCACACAATGCCTACAAGTCTAAATCTGCATTTTCAGCCTTCTATCTCTTTTCGTTAAGGAGATATTGCAAAGCATTTGGAAAAAATGTCAACGCGGTTTTCTCTAAGGCGGAATGAGCTGGGGCCGATTTTTAACGTTATCTTGTTCACACAATGCCTACAAGTCTAAATCTGCATTTTTAGCCTTCCAGCTCTTTTCATTAAGGAGATATTGCACAGCATTTGGAAAAAATGTCAACGCGGTTTTCTCTAAGGCGGAATAAGCTGGGGCCGATTTTTCAACGTTATCTTGTTCACACAATGCCTACAAGTCTAAATCTGCATTTTCAGCCTTCCAGCTCTTTTCGTTAAGGAGATATTGCAAAGCATTTGGAAAAAATGTCAACGCGGTTTTCTCTAAGGCGGAATAAGCTGGGGCCGATTTTTCAACGTTATCTTGTTCACACAATGCCTACAAGTCTAAATCTGCATTTTCAGCCTTCCAGCTCTTTTCGTCAAGGAGATATTGCAAAGCATTTGGAAAAAATGTCAACGCGGTTTTCTCTAAGGCGGAATAAGCTGGGGCCGATTTTTCAACGTTATCTTGTTCACACAATGCCTACAAGTCTAAATCTGCATTTTCAGCCTTCCAGCTCTTTTCGTTAAGGAGATATTGCAAAGCATTTGGAAAAAATGTCAACGCGGTTTTCTCTAAGGCGGAATGAGCTGGGGCCGATTTTTCAACGTTATCTTGTTCACACAATGCCTACAAGTCTAAATCTGCATTTTCAGCCTTCCAGCTCTTTTCGTTAAGGAGATATTGCAAAGCATTTGGAAAAAATGTCAACGCGGTTTTCTCTAAGGCGGAATAAGCTGGGGCCGATTTTTCAACGTTATCTTGTTCACACAATGCCTACAAGTCTAAATCTGCATTTTCAGCCTTCCAGCTCTTTTCGTTAAGGAGATATTGCAAAGCATTTGGAAAAAATGTCAACGCGGTTTTCTCTAAGGCGGAATGAGCTGGGGCCGATTTTTCAACGTTATCTTGTTCACACAATGCCTACAAGTCTAAATCTGCATTTTCAGCCTTCTAGCTCTTTTCGTTAAGGAGATATTGCAAAGCATTTGGAAAAAATGTCAACGCGGTTTTCTCTAAGGCGGAATGAGCTGGGGCCGATTTTTCAACGTTATCTTGTTCACACAATGCCTACAAGTCTAAATCTGCATTTTCAGCCTTCCAGCTCTTTTTTTAAGGAGATATTGCAAAGCATTTGGAAAAAATGTCAACGCGGTTTTCTCTAAGGCGGAATGAGCTGGGGCCGATTTTTCAACGTTATCTTGTTCACACAATGCCTACAAGTCTAAATCTGCATTTTCAGCCTTCTATCTCTTTTCGTTAAGGAGATATTGCAAAGCATTTGGAAAAAATGTCAACGCGGTTTTCTCTAAGGCGGAATGAGCTGGGGCCGATTTTTCAACGTTATCTTGTTCACACAATGCCTACAAGTCTAAATCTGCATTTTCAGCCTTCTAGCTCTTTTCGTTAAGGAGATATTGCAAAGCATTTGGAAAAAATGTCAACGCGGTTTTCTCTAAGGCGGAATGAGCTGGGGCCGATTTTTCAACGTTATCTTGTTCACACAATGCCTACAAGTCTAAATCTGCATTTTCAGCCTTCTAGCTCTTTTCGTTAAGGAGATATTGCAAAGCATTTGGAAAAAATGTCAACGCGGTTTTCTCTAAGGCGGAATGAGCTGGGGCCGATTTTTCAACGTTATCTTGTTCACACAATGCCTACAAGTCTAAATCTGCATTTTCAGCCTTCTAGCTCTTTTCGTTAAGGAGATATTGCAAAGCATTTGGAAAAAATGTCAACGCGGTTTTCTCTAAGGCGGAATAAGCTGGGGCCGATTTTTCAACGTTATCTTGTTCACACAATGCCTACAAGTCTAAATCTGCATTTTCAGCCTTCCAGCTCTTTTCGTTAAGGAGATATTGCAAAGCATTTGGAAAAAATGTCAACGCGGTTTTCTCTAAGGCGGAATAAGCTGGGGCCGATTTTTCAACGTTATCTTGTTCACACAATGCCTACAAGTCTAAATCTGCATTTTCAGCCTTCTAGCTCTTTTCGTTAAGGAGATATTGCAAAGCATTTGGAAAAAATGTCAACGCGGTTTTCTCTAAGGCGGAATGAGCTGGGGCCGATTTTTCAACGTTATCTTGTTCACACAATGCCTACAAGTCTAAATCTGCATTTTCAGCCTTCCAGCTCTTTTCGTTAAGGAGATATTGCAAAGCATTTGGAAAAAATGTCAACGCGGTTTTCTCTAAGGCGGAATGAGCTAGGGCCGATTTTTCAACGTTATCTTGTTCACACAATGCCTACAAGTCTAAATCTGCATTTTCAGCCTTCCAGCTCTTTTCGTTAAGGAGATATTGCAAAGCATTTGGAAAAAATGTCAACGCGGTTTTCTCTAAGGCGGAATAAGCTGGGGCCGATTTTTCAACGTTATCTTGTTCACACAATGCCTACAAGTCTAAATCTGCATTTTCAGCCTTCCAGCTCTTTTCGTTAAGGAGATATTGCAAAGCATTTGGAAAAAATGTCAACGCGGTTTTCTCTAAGGCGGAATAAGCTGGGGCCGATTTTTCAACGTTATCTTGTTCACACAATGCCTACAAGTCTAAATCTGCATTTTCAGCCTTCCAGCTCTTTTCGTTAAGGAGATATTGCAAAGCATTTGGAAAAAATGTCAACGCGGTTTTCTCTAAGGCGGAATAAGCTGGGGCCGATTTTTCAACGTTATCTTGTTCACACAATGCCTACAAGTCTAAATCTGCATTTTCAGCCTTCTAGCTCTTTTCGTTAAGGAGATATTGCAAAGCATTTGGAAAAAATGTCAACGCGGTTTTCTCTAAGGCGGAATGAGCTGGGGCCGATTTTTCAACGTTATCTTGTTCACACAATGCCTACAAGTCTAAATCTGCATTTTCAGCCTTCCAGCTCTTTTCGTTAAGGAGATATTGCAAAGCATTTGGAAAAAATGTCAACGCGGTTTTCTCTAAGGCGGAATAAGCTGGGGCCGATTTTTCAACGTTATCTTGTTCACACAATGCCTACAAGTCTAAATCTGCATTTTCAGCCTTCCAGCTCTTTTCGTTAAGGAGATATTGCAAAGCATTTGGAAAAAATGTCAACGCGTTTTTCTCTAAGGCGGAATAAGCTGGGGCCGATTTTTAACGTTATCTTGTTCACACAATGCCTACAAGTCTAAATCTGCATTTTTAGCCTTCCAGCTCTTTTCATTAAGGAGATATTGCACAGCATTTGGAAAAAATGTCAACGCGGTTTTCTCTAAGGCGGAATAAGCTGGGGCCGATTTTTCAACGTTATCTTGTTCACACAATGCCTACAAGTCTAAATCTGCATTTTCAGCCTTCCAGCTCTTTTCGTTAAGGAGATATTGCAAAGCATTTGGAAAAAATGTCAACGCGGTTTTCTCTAAGGCGGAATAAGCTGGGGCCGATTTTTCAACGTTATCTTGTTCACACAATGCCTACAAGTCTAAATCTGCATTTTCAGCCTTCCAGCTCTTTTCGTCAAGGAGATATTGCAAAGCATTTGGAAAAAATGTCAACGCGGTTTTCTCTAAGGCGGAATAAGCTGGGGCCGATTTTTCAACGTTATCTTGTTCACACAATGCCTACAAGTCTAAATCTGCATTTTCAGCCTTCCAGCTCTTTTCGTTAAGGAGATATTGCAAAGCATTTGGAAAAAATGTCAACGCGGTTTTCTCTAAGGCGGAATGAGCTGGGGCCGATTTTTCAACGTTATCTTGTTCACACAATGCCTACAAGTCTAAATCTGCATTTTCAGCCTTCCAGCTCTTTTCGTTAAGGAGATATTGCAAAGCATTTGGAAAAAATGTCAACGCGGTTTTCTCTAAGGCGGAATAAGCTGGGGCCGATTTTTCAACGTTATCTTGTTCACACAATGCCTACAAGTCTAAATCTGCATTTTCAGCCTTCCAGCTCTTTTCGTTAAGGAGATATTGCAAAGCATTTGGAAAAAATGTCAACGCGGTTTTCTCTAAGGCGGAATGAGCTGGGGCCGATTTTTCAACGTTATCTTGTTCACACAATGCCTACAAGTCTAAATCTGCATTTTCAGCCTTCTAGCTCTTTTCGTTAAGGAGATATTGCAAAGCATTTGGAAAAAATGTCAACGCGGTTTTCTCTAAGGCGGAATGAGCTGGGGCCGATTTTTCAACGTTATCTTGTTCACACAATGCCTACAAGTCTAAATCTGCATTTTCAGCCTTCCAGCTCTTTTTTTAAGGAGATATTGCAAAGCATTTGGAAAAAATGTCAACGCGGTTTTCTCTAAGGCGGAATGAGCTGGGGCCGATTTTTCAACGTTATCTTGTTCACACAATGCCTACAAGTCTAAATCTGCATTTTCAGCCTTCTATCTCTTTTCGTTAAGGAGATATTGCAAAGCATTTGGAAAAAATGTCAACGCGGTTTTCTCTAAGGCGGAATGAGCTGGGGCCGATTTTTAACGTTATCTTGTTCACACAATGCCTACAAGTCTAAATCTGCATTTTTAGCCTTCCAGCTCTTTTCATTAAGGAGATATTGCACAGCATTTGGAAAAAATGTCAACGCGGTTTTCTCTAAGGCGGAATAAGCTGGGGCCGATTTTTCAACGTTATCTTGTTCACACAATGCCTACAAGTCTAAATCTGCATTTTCAGCCTTCCAGCTCTTTTCGTTAAGGAGATATTGCAAAGCATTTGGAAAAAATGTCAACGCGGTTTTCTCTAAGGCGGAATAAGCTGGGGCCGATTTTTCAACGTTATCTTGTTCACACAATGCCTACAAGTCTAAATCTGCATTTTCAGCCTTCCAGCTCTTTTCGTCAAGGAGATATTGCAAAGCATTTGGAAAAAATGTCAACGCGGTTTTCTCTAAGGCGGAATAAGCTGGGGCCGATTTTTCAACGTTATCTTGTTCACACAATGCCTACAAGTCTAAATCTGCATTTTCAGCCTTCCAGCTCTTTTCGTTAAGGAGATATTGCAAAGCATTTGGAAAAAATGTCAACGCGGTTTTCTCTAAGGCGGAATGAGCTGGGGCCGATTTTTCAACGTTATCTTGTTCACACAATGCCTACAAGTCTAAATCTGCATTTTCAGCCTTCCAGCTCTTTTCGTTAAGGAGATATTGCAAAGCATTTGGAAAAAATGTCAACGCGGTTTTCTCTAAGGCGGAATAAGCTGGGGCCGATTTTTCAACGTTATCTTGTTCACACAATGCCTACAAGTCTAAATCTGCATTTTCAGCCTTCCAGCTCTTTTCGTTAAGGAGATATTGCAAAGCATTTGGAAAAAATGTCAACGCGGTTTTCTCTAAGGCGGAATGAGCTGGGGCCGATTTTTCAACGTTATCTTGTTCACACAATGCCTACAAGTCTAAATCTGCATTTTCAGCCTTCTAGCTCTTTTCGTTAAGGAGATATTGCAAAGCATTTGGAAAAAATGTCAACGCGGTTTTCTCTAAGGCGGAATGAGCTGGGGCCGATTTTTCAACGTTATCTTGTTCACACAATGCCTACAAGTCTAAATCTGCATTTTCAGCCTTCCAGCTCTTTTTTTAAGGAGATATTGCAAAGCATTTGGAAAAAATGTCAACGCGGTTTTCTCTAAGGCGGAATGAGCTGGGGCCGATTTTTCAACGTTATCTTGTTCACACAATGCCTACAAGTCTAAATCTGCATTTTCAGCCTTCTATCTCTTTTCGTTAAGGAGATATTGCAAAGCATTTGGAAAAAATGTCAACGCGGTTTTCTCTAAGGCGGAATGAGCTGGGGCCGATTTTTCAACGTTATCTTGTTCACACAATGCCTACAAGTCTAAATCTGCATTTTCAGCCTTCTAGCTCTTTTCGTTAAGGAGATATTGCAAAGCATTTGGAAAAAATGTCAACGCGGTTTTCTCTAAGGCGGAATGAGCTGGGGCCGATTTTTCAACGTTATCTTGTTCACACAATGCCTACAAGTCTAAATCTGCATTTTCAGCCTTCTAGCTCTTTTCGTTAAGGAGATATTGCAAAGCATTTGGAAAAAATGTCAACGCGGTTTTCTCTAAGGCGGAATGAGCTGGGGCCGATTTTTCAACGTTATCTTGTTCACACAATGCCTACAAGTCTAAATCTGCATTTTCAGCCTTCTAGCTCTTTTCGTTAAGGAGATATTGCAAAGCATTTGGAAAAAATGTCAACGCGGTTTTCTCTAAGGCGGAATAAGCTGGGGCCGATTTTTCAACGTTATCTTGTTCACACAATGCCTACAAGTCTAAATCTGCATTTTCAGCCTTCCAGCTCTTTTCGTTAAGGAGATATTGCAAAGCATTTGGAAAAAATGTCAACGCGGTTTTCTCTAAGGCGGAATAAGCTGGGGCCGATTTTTCAACGTTATCTTGTTCACACAATGCCTACAAGTCTAAATCTGCATTTTCAGCCTTCTAGCTCTTTTCGTTAAGGAGATATTGCAAAGCATTTGGAAAAAATGTCAACGCGGTTTTCTCTAAGGCGGAATGAGCTGGGGCCGATTTTTCAACGTTATCTTGTTCACACAATGCCTACAAGTCTAAATCTGCATTTTCAGCCTTCCAGCTCTTTTCGTTAAGGAGATATTGCAAAGCATTTGGAAAAAATGTCAACGCGGTTTTCTCTAAGGCGGAATGAGCTAGGGCCGATTTTTCAACGTTATCTTGTTCACACAATGCCTACAAGTCTAAATCTGCATTTTCAGCCTTCCAGCTCTTTTCGTTAAGGAGATATTGCAAAGCATTTGGAAAAAATGTCAACGCGGTTTTCTCTAAGGCGGAATAAGCTGGGGCCGATTTTTCAACGTTATCTTGTTCACACAATGCCTACAAGTCTAAATCTGCATTTTCAGCCTTCCAGCTCTTTTCGTTAAGGAGATATTGCAAAGCATTTGGAAAAAATGTCAACGCGGTTTTCTCTAAGGCGGAATAAGCTGGGGCCGATTTTTCAACGTTATCTTGTTCACACAATGCCTACAAGTCTAAATCTGCATTTTCAGCCTTCCAGCTCTTTTCGTTAAGGAGATATTGCAAAGCATTTGGAAAAAATGTCAACGCGGTTTTCTCTAAGGCGGAATAAGCTGGGGCCGATTTTTCAACGTTATCTTGTTCACACAATGCCTACAAGTCTAAATCTGCATTTTCAGCCTTCTAGCTCTTTTCGTTAAGGAGATATTGCAAAGCATTTGGAAAAAATGTCAACGCGGTTTTCTCTAAGGCGGAATGAGCTGGGGCCGATTTTTCAACGTTATCTTGTTCACACAATGCCTACAAGTCTAAATCTGCATTTTCAGCCTTCCAGCTCTTTTCGTTAAGGAGATATTGCAAAGCATTTGGAAAAAATGTCAACGCGGTTTTCTCTAAGGCGGAATAAGCTGGGGCCGATTTTTCAACGTTATCTTGTTCACACAATGCCTACAAGTCTAAATCTGCATTTTCAGCCTTCCAGCTCTTTTCGTTAAGGAGATATTGCAAAGCATTTGGAAAAAATGTCAACGCGTTTTTCTCTAAGGCGGAATAAGCTGGGGCCGATTTTTAACGTTATCTTGTTCACACAATGCCTACAAGTCTAAATCTGCATTTTTAGCCTTCCAGCTCTTTTCATTAAGGAGATATTGCACAGCATTTGGAAAAAATGTCAACGCGGTTTTCTCTAAGGCGGAATAAGCTGGGGCCGATTTTTCAACGTTATCTTGTTCACACAATGCCTACAAGTCTAAATCTGCATTTTCAGCCTTCCAGCTCTTTTCGTTAAGGAGATATTGCAAAGCATTTGGAAAAAATGTCAACGCGGTTTTCTCTAAGGCGGAATAAGCTGGGGCCGATTTTTCAACGTTATCTTGTTCACACAATGCCTACAAGTCTAAATCTGCATTTTCAGCCTTCCAGCTCTTTTCGTCAAGGAGATATTGCAAAGCATTTGGAAAAAATGTCAACGCGGTTTTCTCTAAGGCGGAATAAGCTGGGGCCGATTTTTCAACGTTATCTTGTTCACACAATGCCTACAAGTCTAAATCTGCATTTTCAGCCTTCCAGCTCTTTTCGTTAAGGAGATATTGCAAAGCATTTGGAAAAAATGTCAACGCGGTTTTCTCTAAGGCGGAATGAGCTGGGGCCGATTTTTCAACGTTATCTTGTTCACACAATGCCTACAAGTCTAAATCTGCATTTTCAGCCTTCCAGCTCTTTTCGTTAAGGAGATATTGCAAAGCATTTGGAAAAAATGTCAACGCGGTTTTCTCTAAGGCGGAATAAGCTGGGGCCGATTTTTCAACGTTATCTTGTTCACACAATGCCTACAAGTCTAAATCTGCATTTTCAGCCTTCCAGCTCTTTTCGTTAAGGAGATATTGCAAAGCATTTGGAAAAAATGTCAACGCGGTTTTCTCTAAGGCGGAATGAGCTGGGGCCGATTTTTCAACGTTATCTTGTTCACACAATGCCTACAAGTCTAAATCTGCATTTTCAGCCTTCTAGCTCTTTTCGTTAAGGAGATATTGCAAAGCATTTGGAAAAAATGTCAACGCGGTTTTCTCTAAGGCGGAATGAGCTGGGGCCGATTTTTCAACGTTATCTTGTTCACACAATGCCTACAAGTCTAAATCTGCATTTTCAGCCTTCCAGCTCTTTTTTTAAGGAGATATTGCAAAGCATTTGGAAAAAATGTCAACGCGGTTTTCTCTAAGGCGGAATGAGCTGGGGCCGATTTTTCAACGTTATCTTGTTCACACAATGCCTACAAGTCTAAATCTGCATTTTCAGCCTTCTATCTCTTTTCGTTAAGGAGATATTGCAAAGCATTTGGAAAAAATGTCAACGCGGTTTTCTCTAAGGCGGAATGAGCTGGGGCCGATTTTTAACGTTATCTTGTTCACACAATGCCTACAAGTCTAAATCTGCATTTTTAGCCTTCCAGCTCTTTTCATTAAGGAGATATTGCACAGCATTTGGAAAAAATGTCAACGCGGTTTTCTCTAAGGCGGAATAAGCTGGGGCCGATTTTTCAACGTTATCTTGTTCACACAATGCCTACAAGTCTAAATCTGCATTTTCAGCCTTCCAGCTCTTTTCGTTAAGGAGATATTGCAAAGCATTTGGAAAAAATGTCAACGCGGTTTTCTCTAAGGCGGAATAAGCTGGGGCCGATTTTTCAACGTTATCTTGTTCACACAATGCCTACAAGTCTAAATCTGCATTTTCAGCCTTCCAGCTCTTTTCGTCAAGGAGATATTGCAAAGCATTTGGAAAAAATGTCAACGCGGTTTTCTCTAAGGCGGAATAAGCTGGGGCCGATTTTTCAACGTTATCTTGTTCACACAATGCCTACAAGTCTAAATCTGCATTTTCAGCCTTCCAGCTCTTTTCGTTAAGGAGATATTGCAAAGCATTTGGAAAAAATGTCAACGCGGTTTTCTCTAAGGCGGAATGAGCTGGGGCCGATTTTTCAACGTTATCTTGTTCACACAATGCCTACAAGTCTAAATCTGCATTTTCAGCCTTCCAGCTCTTTTCGTTAAGGAGATATTGCAAAGCATTTGGAAAAAATGTCAACGCGGTTTTCTCTAAGGCGGAATAAGCTGGGGCCGATTTTTCAACGTTATCTTGTTCACACAATGCCTACAAGTCTAAATCTGCATTTTCAGCCTTCCAGCTCTTTTCGTTAAGGAGATATTGCAAAGCATTTGGAAAAAATGTCAACGCGGTTTTCTCTAAGGCGGAATGAGCTGGGGCCGATTTTTCAACGTTATCTTGTTCACACAATGCCTACAAGTCTAAATCTGCATTTTCAGCCTTCTAGCTCTTTTCGTTAAGGAGATATTGCAAAGCATTTGGAAAAAATGTCAACGCGGTTTTCTCTAAGGCGGAATGAGCTGGGGCCGATTTTTCAACGTTATCTTGTTCACACAATGCCTACAAGTCTAAATCTGCATTTTCAGCCTTCCAGCTCTTTTTTTAAGGAGATATTGCAAAGCATTTGGAAAAAATGTCAACGCGGTTTTCTCTAAGGCGGAATGAGCTGGGGCCGATTTTTCAACGTTATCTTGTTCACACAATGCCTACAAGTCTAAATCTGCATTTTCAGCCTTCTATCTCTTTTCGTTAAGGAGATATTGCAAAGCATTTGGAAAAAATGTCAACGCGGTTTTCTCTAAGGCGGAATGAGCTGGGGCCGATTTTTCAACGTTATCTTGTTCACACAATGCCTACAAGTCTAAATCTGCATTTTCAGCCTTCTAGCTCTTTTCGTTAAGGAGATATTGCAAAGCATTTGGAAAAAATGTCAACGCGGTTTTCTCTAAGGCGGAATGAGCTGGGGCCGATTTTTCAACGTTATCTTGTTCACACAATGCCTACAAGTCTAAATCTGCATTTTCAGCCTTCTAGCTCTTTTCGTTAAGGAGATATTGCAAAGCATTTGGAAAAAATGTCAACGCGGTTTTCTCTAAGGCGGAATGAGCTGGGGCCGATTTTTCAACGTTATCTTGTTCACACAATGCCTACAAGTCTAAATCTGCATTTTCAGCCTTCTAGCTCTTTTCGTTAAGGAGATATTGCAAAGCATTTGGAAAAAATGTCAACGCGGTTTTCTCTAAGGCGGAATGAGCTGGGGCCGATTTTTCAACGTTATCTT
The DNA here is from genome assembly GCF_055691185.1 of Crinia signifera. Lineage (NCBI taxonomy): Eukaryota > Metazoa > Chordata > Amphibia > Anura > Myobatrachidae > Crinia > Crinia signifera. The sequence goes on along the minus strand of NW_028142528.1, from coordinate 37,317 downwards.
GTTCACACAATGCCTACAAGTCTAAATCTGCATTTTCAGCCTTCCAGCTCTTTTTTTAAGGAGATATTGCAAAGCATTTGGAAAAAATGTCAACGCGGTTTTCTCTAAGGCGGAATGAGCTGGGGCCGATTTTTCAACGTTATCTTGTTCACACAATGCCTACAAGTCTAAATCTGCATTTTCAGCCTTCTATCTCTTTTCGTTAAGGAGATATTGCAAAGCATTTGGAAAAAATGTCAACGCGGTTTTCTCTAAGGCGGAATGAGCTGGGGCCGATTTTTCAACGTTATCTTGTTCACACAATGCCTACAAGTCTAAATCTGCATTTTCAGCCTTCTAGCTCTTTTCGTTAAGGAGATATTGCAAAGCATTTTGAAAAAATGTCAACGCGGTTTTCTCTAAGGCGGAATGAGCTGGGGCCGATTTTTCAACGTTATCTTGTTCACACAATGCCTACAAGTCTAAATCTGCATTTTCAGCCTTCTAGCTCTTTTCGTTAAGGAGATATTGCAAAGCATTTGGAAAAAATGTCAACGCGGTTTTCTCTAAGGCGGAATAAGCTGGGGCCGATTTTTCAACGTTATCTTGTTCACACAATGCCTACAAGTCTAAATCTGCATTTTCAGCCTTCCAGCTCTTTTCGTTAAGGAGATATTGCAAAGCATTTGGAAAAAATGTCAACGCGGTTTTCTCTAAGGCGGAATAAGCTGGGGCCGATTTTTCAACGTTATCTTGTTCACACAATGCCTACAAGTCTAAATCTGCATTTTCAGCCTTCTAGCTCTTTTCGTTAAGGAGATATTGCAAAGCATTTGGAAAAAATGTCAACGCGGTTTTCTCTAAGGCGGAATGAGCTGGGGCCGATTTTTCAACGTTATCTTGTTCACACAATGCCTACAAGTCTAAATCTGCATTTTCAGCCTTCCAGCTCTTTTCGTTAAGGAGATATTGCAAAGCATTTGGAAAAAATGTCAACGCGGTTTTCTCTAAGGCGGAATGAGCTAGGGCCGATTTTTCAACGTTATCTTGTTCACACAATGCCTACAAGTCTAAATCTGCATTTTCAGCCTTCCAGCTCTTTTCGTTAAGGAGATATTGCAAAGCATTTGGAAAAAATGTCAACGCGGTTTTCTCTAAGGCGGAATAAGCTGGGGCCGATTTTTCAACGTTATCTTGTTCACACAATGCCTACAAGTCTAAATCTGCATTTTCAGCCTTCCAGCTCTTTTCGTTAAGGAGATATTGCAAAGCATTTGGAAAAAATGTCAACGCGGTTTTCTCTAAGGCGGAATAAGCTGGGGCCGATTTTTCAACGTTATCTTGTTCACACAATGCCTACAAGTCTAAATCTGCATTTTCAGCCTTCCAGCTCTTTTCGTTAAGGAGATATTGCAAAGCATTTGGAAAAAATGTCAACGCGGTTTTCTCTAAGGCGGAATAAGCTGGGGCCGATTTTTCAACGTTATCTTGTTCACACAATGCCTACAAGTCTAAATCTGCATTTTCAGCCTTCTAGCTCTTTTCGTTAAGGAGATATTGCAAAGCATTTGGAAAAAATGTCAACGCGGTTTTCTCTAAGGCGGAATGAGCTGGGGCCGATTTTTCAACGTTATCTTGTTCACACAATGCCTACAAGTCTAAATCTGCATTTTCAGCCTTCCAGCTCTTTTCGTTAAGGAGATATTGCAAAGCATTTGGAAAAAATGTCAACGCGGTTTTCTCTAAGGCGGAATAAGCTGGGGCCGATTTTTCAACGTTATCTTGTTCACACAATGCCTACAAGTCTAAATCTGCATTTTCAGCCTTCCAGCTCTTTTCGTTAAGGAGATATTGCAAAGCATTTGGAAAAAATGTCAACGCGTTTTTCTCTAAGGCGGAATAAGCTGGGGCCGATTTTTAACGTTATCTTGTTCACACAATGCCTACAAGTCTAAATCTGCATTTTTAGCCTTCCAGCTCTTTTCATTAAGGAGATATTGCACAGCATTTGGAAAAAATGTCAACGCGGTTTTCTCTAAGGCGGAATAAGCTGGGGCCGATTTTTCAACGTTATCTTGTTCACACAATGCCTACAAGTCTAAATCTGCATTTTCAGCCTTCCAGCTCTTTTCGTTAAGGAGATATTGCAAAGCATTTGGAAAAAATGTCAACGCGGTTTTCTCTAAGGCGGAATAAGCTGGGGCCGATTTTTCAACGTTATCTTGTTCACACAATGCCTACAAGTCTAAATCTGCATTTTCAGCCTTCCAGCTCTTTTCGTCAAGGAGATATTGCAAAGCATTTGGAAAAAATGTCAACGCGGTTTTCTCTAAGGCGGAATAAGCTGGGGCCGATTTTTCAACGTTATCTTGTTCACACAATGCCTACAAGTCTAAATCTGCATTTTCAGCCTTCCAGCTCTTTTCGTTAAGGAGATATTGCAAAGCATTTGGAAAAAATGTCAACGCGGTTTTCTCTAAGGCGGAATGAGCTGGGGCCGATTTTTCAACGTTATCTTGTTCACACAATGCCTACAAGTCTAAATCTGCATTTTCAGCCTTCCAGCTCTTTTCGTTAAGGAGATATTGCAAAGCATTTGGAAAAAATGTCAACGCGGTTTTCTCTAAGGCGGAATAAGCTGGGGCCGATTTTTCAACGTTATCTTGTTCACACAATGCCTACAAGTCTAAATCTGCATTTTCAGCCTTCCAGCTCTTTTCGTTAAGGAGATATTGCAAAGCATTTGGAAAAAATGTCAACGCGGTTTTCTCTAAGGCGGAATGAGCTGGGGCCGATTTTTCAACGTTATCTTGTTCACACAATGCCTACAAGTCTAAATCTGCATTTTCAGCCTTCTAGCTCTTTTCGTTAAGGAGATATTGCAAAGCATTTGGAAAAAATGTCAACGCGGTTTTCTCTAAGGCGGAATGAGCTGGGGCCGATTTTTCAACGTTATCTTGTTCACACAATGCCTACAAGTCTAAATCTGCATTTTCAGCCTTCCAGCTCTTTTTTTAAGGAGATATTGCAAAGCATTTGGAAAAAATGTCAACGCGGTTTTCTCTAAGGCGGAATGAGCTGGGGCCGATTTTTCAACGTTATCTTGTTCACACAATGCCTACAAGTCTAAATCTGCATTTTCAGCCTTCTATCTCTTTTCGTTAAGGAGATATTGCAAAGCATTTGGAAAAAATGTCAACGCGGTTTTCTCTAAGGCGGAATGAGCTGGGGCCGATTTTTAACGTTATCTTGTTCACACAATGCCTACAAGTCTAAATCTGCATTTTTAGCCTTCCAGCTCTTTTCATTAAGGAGATATTGCACAGCATTTGGAAAAAATGTCAACGCGGTTTTCTCTAAGGCGGAATAAGCTGGGGCCGATTTTTCAACGTTATCTTGTTCACACAATGCCTACAAGTCTAAATCTGCATTTTCAGCCTTCCAGCTCTTTTCGTTAAGGAGATATTGCAAAGCATTTGGAAAAAATGTCAACGCGGTTTTCTCTAAGGCGGAATAAGCTGGGGCCGATTTTTCAACGTTATCTTGTTCACACAATGCCTACAAGTCTAAATCTGCATTTTCAGCCTTCCAGCTCTTTTCGTCAAGGAGATATTGCAAAGCATTTGGAAAAAATGTCAACGCGGTTTTCTCTAAGGCGGAATAAGCTGGGGCCGATTTTTCAACGTTATCTTGTTCACACAATGCCTACAAGTCTAAATCTGCATTTTCAGCCTTCCAGCTCTTTTCGTTAAGGAGATATTGCAAAGCATTTGGAAAAAATGTCAACGCGGTTTTCTCTAAGGCGGAATGAGCTGGGGCCGATTTTTCAACGTTATCTTGTTCACACAATGCCTACAAGTCTAAATCTGCATTTTCAGCCTTCCAGCTCTTTTCGTTAAGGAGATATTGCAAAGCATTTGGAAAAAATGTCAACGCGGTTTTCTCTAAGGCGGAATAAGCTGGGGCCGATTTTTCAACGTTATCTTGTTCACACAATGCCTACAAGTCTAAATCTGCATTTTCAGCCTTCCAGCTCTTTTCGTTAAGGAGATATTGCAAAGCATTTGGAAAAAATGTCAACGCGGTTTTCTCTAAGGCGGAATGAGCTGGGGCCGATTTTTCAACGTTATCTTGTTCACACAATGCCTACAAGTCTAAATCTGCATTTTCAGCCTTCTAGCTCTTTTCGTTAAGGAGATATTGCAAAGCATTTGGAAAAAATGTCAACGCGGTTTTCTCTAAGGCGGAATGAGCTGGGGCCGATTTTTCAACGTTATCTTGTTCACACAATGCCTACAAGTCTAAATCTGCATTTTCAGCCTTCCAGCTCTTTTTTTAAGGAGATATTGCAAAGCATTTGGAAAAAATGTCAACGCGGTTTTCTCTAAGGCGGAATGAGCTGGGGCCGATTTTTCAACGTTATCTTGTTCACACAATGCCTACAAGTCTAAATCTGCATTTTCAGCCTTCTATCTCTTTTCGTTAAGGAGATATTGCAAAGCATTTGGAAAAAATGTCAACGCGGTTTTCTCTAAGGCGGAATGAGCTGGGGCCGATTTTTCAACGTTATCTTGTTCACACAATGCCTACAAGTCTAAATCTGCATTTTCAGCCTTCTAGCTCTTTTCGTTAAGGAGATATTGCAAAGCATTTGGAAAAAATGTCAACGCGGTTTTCTCTAAGGCGGAATGAGCTGGGGCCGATTTTTCAACGTTATCTTGTTCACACAATGCCTACAAGTCTAAATCTGCATTTTCAGCCTTCTAGCTCTTTTCGTTAAGGAGATATTGCAAAGCATTTGGAAAAAATGTCAACGCGGTTTTCTCTAAGGCGGAATGAGCTGGGGCCGATTTTTCAACGTTATCTTGTTCACACAATGCCTACAAGTCTAAATCTGCATTTTCAGCCTTCTAGCTCTTTTCGTTAAGGAGATATTGCAAAGCATTTGGAAAAAATGTCAACGCGGTTTTCTCTAAGGCGGAATGAGCTGGGGCCGATTTTTCAACGTTATCTTGTTCACACAATGCCTACAAGTCTAAATCTGCATTTTCAGCCTTCCAGCTCTTTTCGTTAAGGAGATATTGCAAAGCATTTGGAAAAAATGTCAACGCGGTTTTCTCTAAGGCGGAATAAGCTGGGGCCGATTTTTCAACGTTATCTTGTTCACACAATGCCTACAAGTCTAAATCTGCATTTTCAGCCTTCCAGCTCTTTTCGTTAAGGAGATATTGCAAAGCATTTGGAAAAAATGTCAACGCGGTTTTCTCTAAGGCGGAATGAGCTGGGGCCGATTTTTCAACGTTATCTTGTTCACACAATGCCTACAAGTCTAAATCTGCATTTTCAGCCTTCCAGCTCTTTTCGTTAAGGAGATATTGCAAAGCATTTGGAAAAAATGTCAACGCGGTTTTCTCTAAGGCGGAATAAGCTGGGGCCGATTTTTCAACGTTATCTTGTTCACACAATGCCTACAAGTCTAAATCTGCATTTTCAGCCTTCCAGCTCTTTTCGTTAAGGAGATATTGCAAAGCATTTGGAAAAAATGTCAACGCGGTTTTCTCTAAGGCGGAATAAGCTGGGGCCGATTTTTCAACGTTATCTTGTTCACACAATGCCTACAAGTCTAAATCTGCATTTTCAGCCTTCTAGCTCTTTTCGTTAAGGAGATATTGCAAAGCATTTGGAAAAAATGTCAACGCGGTTTTCTCTAAGGCGGAATGAGCTGGAGCCGATTTTTCAACGTTATCTTGTTCACACAATGCCTACAAGTCTAAATCTGCATTTTCAGCCTTCCAGCTCTTTTCGTTAAGGAGATATTGCAAAGCATTTGGAAAAAATGTCAACGCGGTTTTCTCTAAGGCGGAATGAGCTGGGGCCGATTTTTCAACGTTATCTTGTTCACACAATGCCTACAAGTCTAAATCTGCATTTTCAGCCTTCCAGCTCTTTTCGTTAAGGAGATATTGCAAAGCATTTGGAAAAAATGTCAACGCGTTTTTCTCTAAGGCGGAATAAGCTGGGGCCGATTTTTAACGTTATCTTGTTCACACAATGCCTACAAGTCTAAATCTGCATTTTTAGCCTTCCAGCTCTTTTCATTAAGGAGATATTGCACAGCATTTGGAAAAAATGTCAACGCGGTTTTCTCTAAGGCGGAATAAGCTGGGGCCGATTTTTCAACGTTATCTTGTTCACACAATGCCTACAAGTCTAAATCTGCATTTTCAGCCTTCCAGCTCTTTTCGTTAAGGAGATATTGCAAAGCATTTGGAAAAAATGTCAACGCGGTTTTCTCTAAGGCGGAATAAGCTGGGGCCGATTTTTCAACGTTATCTTGTTCACACAATGCCTACAAGTCTAAATCTGCATTTTCAGCCTTCCAGCTCTTTTCGTCAAGGAGATATTGCAAAGCATTTGGAAAAAATGTCAACGCGGTTTTCTCTAAGGCGGAATAAGCTGGGGCCGATTTTTCAACGTTATCTTGTTCACACAATGCCTACAAGTCTAAATCTGCATTTTCAGCCTTCCAGCTCTTTTCGTTAAGGAGATATTGCAAAGCATTTGGAAAAAATGTCAACGCGGTTTTCTCTAAGGCGGAATGAGCTGGGGCCGATTTTTCAACGTTATCTTGTTCACACAATGCCTACAAGTCTAAATCTGCATTTTCAGCCTTCCAGCTCTTTTCGTTAAGGAGATATTGCAAAGCATTTGGAAAAAATGTCAACGCGGTTTTCTCTAAGGCGGAATAAGCTGGGGCCGATTTTTCAACGTTATCTTGTTCACACAATGCCTACAAGTCTAAATCTGCATTTTCAGCCTTCCAGCTCTTTTCGTTAAGGAGATATTGCAAAGCATTTGGAAAAAATGTCAACGCGGTTTTCTCTAAGGCGGAATAAGCTGGGGCCGATTTTTCAACGTTATCTTGTTCACACAATGCCTACAAGTCTAAATCTGCATTTTCAGCCTTCTAGCTCTTTTCGTTAAGGAGATATTGCAAAGCATTTGGAAAAAATGTCAACGCGGTTTTCTCTAAGGCGGAATGAGCTGGGGCCGATTTTTCAACGTTATCTTGTTCACACAATGCCTACAAGTCTAAATCTGCATTTTCAGCCTTCCAGCTCTTTTTTTAAGGAGATATTGCAAAGCATTTGGAAAAAATGTCAACGCGGTTTTCTCTAAGGCGGAATGAGCTGGGGCCGATTTTTCAACGTTATCTTGTTCACACAATGCCTACAAGTCTAAATCTGCATTTTCAGCCTTCTATCTCTTTTCGTTAAGGAGATATTGCAAAGCATTTGGAAAAAATGTCAACGCGGTTTTCTCTAAGGCGGAATGAGCTGGGGCCGATTTTTCAACGTTATCTTGTTCACACAATGCCTACAAGTCTAAATCTGCATTTTCAGCCTTCTAGCTCTTTTCGTTAAGGAGATATTGCAAAGCATTTGGAAAAAATGTCAACGCGGTTTTCTCTAAGGCGGAATGAGCTGGGGCCGATTTTTCAACGTTATCTTGTTCACACAATGCCTACAAGTCTAAATCTGCATTTTCAGCCTTCTAGCTCTTTTCGTTAAGGAGATATTGCAAAGCATTTGGAAAAAATGTCAACGCGGTTTTCTCTAAGGCGGAATGAGCTGGGGCCGATTTTTCAACGTTATCTTGTTCACACAATGCCTACAAGTCTAAATCTGCATTTTCAGCCTTCTAGCTCTTTTCGTTAAGGAGATATTGCAAAGCATTTGGAAAAAATGTCAACGCGGTTTTCTCTAAGGCGGAATGAGCTGGGGCCGATTTTTCAACGTTATCTTGTTCACACAATGCCTACAAGTCTAAATCTGCATTTTCAGCCTTCCAGCTCTTTTCGTTAAGGAGATATTGCAAAGCATTTGGAAAAAATGTCAACGCGGTTTTCTCTAAGGCGGAATAAGCTGGGGCCGATTTTTCAACGTTATCTTGTTCACACAATGCCTACAAGTCTAAATCTGCATTTTCAGCCTTCCAGCTCTTTTCGTTAAGGAGATATTGCAAAGCATTTGGAAAAAATGTCAACGCGGTTTTCTCTAAGGCGGAATGAGCTGGGGCCGATTTTTCAACGTTATCTTGTTCACACAATGCCTACAAGTCTAAATCTGCATTTTCAGCCTTCCAGCTCTTTTCGTTAAGGAGATATTGCAAAGCATTTGGAAAAAATGTCAACGCGGTTTTCTCTAAGGCGGAATAAGCTGGGGCCGATTTTTCAACGTTATCTTGTTCACACAATGCCTACAAGTCTAAATCTGCATTTTCAGCCTTCCAGCTCTTTTCGTTAAGGAGATATTGCAAAGCATTTGGAAAAAATGTCAACGCGTTTTTCTCTAAGGCGGAATAAGCTGGGGCCGATTTTTAACGTTATCTTGTTCACACAATGCCTACAAGTCTAAATCTGCATTTTTAGCCTTCCAGCTCTTTTCATTAAGGAGATATTGCACAGCATTTGGAAAAAAATGTCAACGCGGTTTTCTCTAAGGCGGAATAAGCTGGGGCCGATTTTTCAACGTTATCTTGTTCACACAATGCCTACAAGTCTAAATCTGCATTTTCAGCCTTCCAGCTCTTTTCGTTAAGGAGATATTGCAAAGCATTTGGAAAAAATGTCAACGCGGTTTTCTCTAAGGCGGAATAAGCTGGGGCCGATTTTTCAACGTTATCTTGTTCACACAATGCCTACAAGTCTAAATCTGCATTTTCAGCCTTCCAGCTCTTTTCGTCAAGGAGATATTGCAAAGCATTTGGAAAAAATGTCAACGCGGTTTTCTCTAAGGCGGAATAAGCTGGGGCCGATTTTTCAACGTTATCTTGTTCACACAATGCCTACAAGTCTAAATCTGCATTTTCAGCCTTCCAGCTCTTTTCGTTAAGGAGATATTGCAAAGCATTTGGAAAAAATGTCAACGCGGTTTTCTCTAAGGCGGAATGAGCTGGGGCCGATTTTTCAACGTTATCTTGTTCACACAATGCCTACAAGTCTAAATCTGCATTTTCAGCCTTCCAGCTCTTTTCGTTAAGGAGATATTGCAAAGCATTTGGAAAAAATGTCAACGCGGTTTTCTCTAAGGCGGAATAAGCTGGGGCCGATTTTTCAACGTTATCTTGTTCACACAATGCCTACAAGTCTAAATCTGCATTTTCAGCCTTCCAGCTCTTTTCGTTAAGGAGATATTGCAAAGCATTTGGAAAAAATGTCAACGCGGTTTTCTCTAAGGCGGAATAAGCTGGGGCCGATTTTTCAACGTTATCTTGTTCACACAATGCCTACAAGTCTAAATCTGCATTTTCAGCCTTCCAGCTCTTTTCGTCAAGGAGATATTGCAAAGCATTTGGAAAAAATGTCAACGCGGTTTTCTCTAAGGCGGAATAAGCTGGGGCCGATTTTTCAACGTTATCTTGTTCACACAATGCCTACAAGTCTAAATCTGCATTTTCAGCCTTCCAGCTCTTTTCGTTAAGGAGATATTGCAAAGCATTTGGAAAAAATGTCAACGCGGTTTTCTCTAAGGCGGAATGAGCTGGGGCCGATTTTTCAACGTTATCTTGTTCACACAATGCCTACAAGTCTAAATCTGCATTTTCAGCCTTCCAGCTCTTTTCGTTAAGGAGATATTGCAAAGCATTTGGAAAAAATGTCAACGCGGTTTTCTCTAAGGCGGAATAAGCTGGGGCCGATTTTTCAACGTTATCTTGTTCACACAATGCCTACAAGTCTAAATCTGCATTTTCAGCCTTCCAGCTCTTTTCGTTAAGGAGATATTGCAAAGCATTTGGAAAAAATGTCAACGCGGTTTTCTCTAAGGCGGAATAAGCTGGGGCCGATTTTTCAACGTTATCTTGTTCACACAATGCCTACAAGTCTAAATCTGCATTTTCAGCCTTCTAGCTCTTTTCGTTAAGGAGATATTGCAAAGCATTTGGAAAAAATGTCAACGCGGTTTTCTCTAAGGCGGAATGAGCTGGGGCCGATTTTTCAACGTTATCTTGTTCACACAATGCCTACAAGTCTAAATCTGCATTTTCAGCCTTCCAGCTCTTTTTTTAAGGAGATATTGCAAAGCATTTGGAAAAAATGTCAACGCGGTTTTCTCTAAGGCGGAATGAGCTGGGGCCGATTTTTCAACGTTATCTTGTTCACACAATGCCTACAAGTCTAAATCTGCATTTTCAGCCTTCTATCTCTTTTCGTTAAGGAGATATTGCAAAGCATTTGGAAAAAATGTCAACGCGGTTTTCTCTAAGGCGGAATGAGCTGGGGCCGATTTTTCAACGTTATCTTGTTCACACAATGCCTACAAGTCTAAATCTGCATTTTCAGCCTTCTAGCTCTTTTCGTTAAGGAGATATTGCAAAGCATTTGGAAAAAATGTCAACGCGGTTTTCTCTAAGGCGGAATGAGCTGGGGCCGATTTTTCAACGTTATCTTGTTCACACAATGCCTACAAGTCTAAATCTGCATTTTCAGCCTTCTAGCTCTTTTCGTTAAGGAGATATTGCAAAGCATTTGGAAAAAATGTCAACGCGGTTTTCTCTAAGGCGGAATGAGCTGGGGCCGATTTTTCAACGTTATCTTGTTCACACAATGCCTACAAGTCTAAATCTGCATTTTCAGCCTTCTAGCTCTTTTCGTTAAGGAGATATTGCAAAGCATTTGGAAAAAATGTCAACGCGGTTTTCTCTAAGGCGGAATGAGCTGGGGCCGATTTTTCAACGTTATCTTGTTCACACAATGCCTACAAGTCTAAATCTGCATTTTCAGCCTTCCAGCTCTTTTCGTTAAGGAGATATTGCAAAGCATTTGGAAAAAATGTCAACGCGGTTTTCTCTAAGGCGGAATAAGCTGGGGCCGATTTTTCAACGTTATCTTGTTCACACAATGCCTACAAGTCTAAATCTGCATTTTCAGCCTTCCAGCTCTTTTCGTTAAGGAGATATTGCAAAGCATTTGGAAAAAATGTCAACGCGGTTTTCTCTAAGGCGGAATGAGCTGGGGCCGATTTTTCAACGTTATCTTGTTCACACAATGCCTACAAGTCTAAATCTGCATTTTCAGCCTTCCAGCTCTTTTCGTTAAGGAGATATTGCAAAGCATTTGGAAAAAATGTCAACGCGGTTTTCTCTAAGGCGGAATAAGCTGGGGCCGATTTTTCAACGTTATCTTGTTCACACAATGCCTACAAGTCTAAATCTGCATTTTCAGCCTTCCAGCTCTTTTCGTTAAGGAGATATTGCAAAGCATTTGGAAAAAATGTCAACGCGGTTTTCTCTAAGGCGGAATAAGCTGGGGCCGATTTTTCAACGTTATCTTGTTCACACAATGCCTACAAGTCTAAATCTGCATTTTCAGCCTTCTAGCTCTTTTCGTTAAGGAGATATTGCAAAGCATTTGGAAAAAATGTCAACGCGGTTTTCTCTAAGGCGGAATGAGCTGGAGCCGATTTTTCAACGTTATCTTGTTCACACAATGCCTACAAGTCTAAATCTGCATTTTCAGCCTTCCAGCTCTTTTCGTTAAGGAGATATTGCAAAGCATTTGGAAAAAATGTCAACGCGGTTTTCTCTAAGGCGGAATAAGCTGGGGCCGATTTTTCAACGTTATCTTGTTCACACAATGCCTACAAGTCTAAATCTGCATTTTCAGCCTTCTAGCTCTTTTCGTTAAGGAGATATTGCAAAGCATTTGGAAAAAATGTCAACGCGGTTTTCTCTAAGGCGGAATGAGCTGGGGCCGATTTTTCAACGTTATCTTGTTCACACAATGCCTACAAGTCTAAATCTGCATTTTCAGCCTTCCAGCTCTTTTCGTTAAGGAGATATTGCAAAGCATTTGGAAAAAATGTCAACGCGGTTTTCTCTAAGGCGGAATAAGCTGGGGCCGATTTTTCAACGTTATCTTGTTCACACAATGCCTACAAGTCTAAATCTGCATTTTCAGCCTTCCAGCTCTTTTCGTTAAGGAGATATTGCAAAGCATTTGGAAAAAATGTCAACGCGTTTTTCTCTAAGGCGGAATAAGCTGGGGCCGATTTTTAACGTTATCTTGTTCACACAATGCCTACAAGTCTAAATCTGCATTTTTAGCCTTCCAGCTCTTTTCATTAAGGAGATATTGCACAGCATTTGGAAAAAATGTCAACGCGGTTTTCTCTAAGGCGGAATAAGCTGGGGCCGATTTTTCAACGTTATCTTGTTCACACAATGCCTACAAGTCTAAATCTGCATTTTCAGCCTTCCAGCTCTTTTCGTTAAGGAGATATTGCAAAGCATTTGGAAAAAATGTCAACGCGGTTTTCTCTAAGGCGGAATAAGCTGGGGCCGATTTTTCAACGTTATCTTGTTCACACAATGCCTACAAGTCTAAATCTGCATTTTCAGCCTTCCAGCTCTTTTCGTCAAGGAGATATTGCAAAGCATTTGGAAAAAATGTCAACGCGGTTTTCTCTAAGGCGGAATAAGCTGGGGCCGATTTTTCAACGTTATCTTGTTCACACAATGCCTACAAGTCTAAATCTGCATTTTCAGCCTTCCAGCTCTTTTCGTTAAGGAGATATTGCAAAGCATTTGGAAAAAATGTCAACGCGGTTTTCTCTAAGGCGGAATGAGCTGGGGCCGATTTTTCAACGTTATCTTGTTCACACAATGCCTACAAGTCTAAATCTGCATTTTCAGCCTTCCAGCTCTTTTCGTTAAGGAGATATTGCAAAGCATTTGGAAAAAATGTCAACGCGGTTTTCTCTAAGGCGGAATAAGCTGGGGCCGATTTTTCAACGTTATCTTGTTCACACAATGCCTACAAGTCTAAATCTGCATTTTCAGCCTTCCAGCTCTTTTCGTCAAGGAGATATTGCAAAGCATTTGGAAAAAATGTCAACGCGGTTTTCTCTAAGGCGGAATAAGCTGGGGCCGATTTTTCAACGTTATCTTGTTCACACAATGCCTACAAGTCTAAATCTGCATTTTCAGCCTTCCAGCTCTTTTCGTTAAGGAGATATTGCAAAGCATTTGGAAAAAATGTCAACGCGGTTTTCTCTAAGGCGGAATGAGCTGGGGCCGATTTTTCAACGTTATCTTGTTCACACAATGCCTACAAGTCTAAATCTGCATTTTCAGCCTTCCAGCTCTTTTCGTTAAGGAGATATTGCAAAGCATTTGGAAAAAATGTCAACGCGGTTTTCTCTAAGGCGGAATAAGCTGGGGCCGATTTTTCAACGTTATCTTGTTCACACAATGCCTACAAGTCTAAATCTGCATTTTCAGCCTTCCAGCTCTTTTCGTTAAGGAGATATTGCAAAGCATTTGGAAAAAATGTCAACGCGGTTTTCTCTAAGGCGGAATAAGCTGGGGCCGATTTTTCAACGTTATCTTGTTCACACAATGCCTACAAGTCTAAATCTGCATTTTCAGCCTTCTAGCTCTTTTCGTTAAGGAGATATTGCAAAGCATTTGGAAAAAATGTCAACGCGGTTTTCTCTAAGGCGGAATGAGCTGGGGCCGATTTTTCAACGTTATCTTGTTCACACAATGCCTACAAGTCTAAATCTGCATTTTCAGCCTTCCAGCTCTTTTTTTAAGGAGATATTGCAAAGCATTTGGAAAAAATGTCAACGCGGTTTTCTCTAAGGCGGAATGAGCTGGGGCCGATTTTTCAACGTTATCTTGTTCACACAATGCCTACAAGTCTAAATCTGCATTTTCAGCCTTCTATCTCTTTTCGTTAAGGAGATATTGCAAAGCATTTGGAAAAAATGTCAACGCGGTTTTCTCTAAGGCGGAATGAGCTGGGGCCGATTTTTCAACGTTATCTTGTTCACACAATGCCTACAAGTCTAAATCTGCATTTTCAGCCTTCTAGCTCTTTTCGTTAAGGAGATATTGCAAAGCATTTGGAAAAAATGTCAACGCGGTTTTCTCTAAGGCGGAATGAGCTGGGGCCGATTTTTCAACGTTATCTTGTTCACACAATGCCTACAAGTCTAAATCTGCATTTTCAGCCTTCTAGCTCTTTTCGTTAAGGAGATATTGCAAAGCATTTGGAAAAAATGTCAACGCGGTTTTCTCTAAGGCGGAATGAGCTGGGGCCGATTTTTCAACGTTATCTTGTTCACACAATGCCTACAAGTCTAAATCTGCATTTTCAGCCTTCTAGCTCTTTTCGTTAAGGAGATATTGCAAAGCATTTGGAAAAAATGTCAACGCGGTTTTCTCTAAGGCGGAATGAGCTGGGGCCGATTTTTCAACGTTATCTTGTTCACACAATGCCTACAAGTCTAAATCTGCATTTTCAGCCTTCCAGCTCTTTTCGTTAAGGAGATATTGCAAAGCATTTGGAAAAAATGTCAACGCGGTTTTCTCTAAGGCGGAATAAGCTGGGGCCGATTTTTCAACGTTATCTTGTTCACACAATGCCTACAAGTCTAAATCTGCATTTTCAGCCTTCCAGCTCTTTTCGTTAAGGAGATATTGCAAAGCATTTGGAAAAAATGTCAACGCGGTTTTCTCTAAGGCGGAATGAGCTGGGGCCGATTTTTCAACGTTATCTTGTTCACACAATGCCTACAAGTCTAAATCTGCATTTTCAGCCTTCCAGCTCTTTTCGTTAAGGAGATATTGCAAAGCATTTGGAAAAAATGTCAACGCGGTTTTCTCTAAGGCGGAATAAGCTGGGGCCGATTTTTCAACGTTATCTTGTTCACACAATGCCTACAAGTCTAAATCTGCATTTTCAGCCTTCCAGCTCTTTTCGTTAAGGAGATATTGCAAAGCATTTGGAAAAAATGTCAACGCGTTTTTCTCTAAGGCGGAATAAGCTGGGGCCGATTTTTAACGTTATCTTGTTCACACAATGCCTACAAGTCTAAATCTGCATTTTTAGCCTTCCAGCTCTTTTCATTAAGGAGATATTGCACAGCATTTGGAAAAAATGTCAACGCGGTTTTCTCTAAGGCGGAATAAGCTGGGGCCGATTTTTCAACGTTATCTTGTTCACACAATGCCTACAAGTCTAAATCTGCATTTTCAGCCTTCCAGCTCTTTTCGTTAAGGAGATATTGCAAAGCATTTGGAAAAAATGTCAACGCGGTTTTCTCTAAGGCGGAATAAGCTGGGGCCGATTTTTCAACGTTATCTTGTTCACACAATGCCTACAAGTCTAAATCTGCATTTTCAGCCTTCCAGCTCTTTTCGTCAAGGAGATATTGCAAAGCATTTGGAAAAAATGTCAACGCGGTTTTCTCTAAGGCGGAATAAGCTGGGGCCGATTTTTCAACGTTATCTTGTTCACACAATGCCTACAAGTCTAAATCTGCATTTTCAGCCTTCCAGCTCTTTTCGTTAAGGAGATATTGCAAAGCATTTGGAAAAAATGTCAACGCGGTTTTCTCTAAGGCGGAATGAGCTGGGGCCGATTTTTCAACGTTATCTTGTTCACACAATGCCTACAAGTCTAAATCTGCATTTTCAGCCTTCCAGCTCTTTTCGTTAAGGAGATATTGCAAAGCATTTGGAAAAAATGTCAACGCGGTTTTCTCTAAGGCGGAATAAGCTGGGGCCGATTTTTCAACGTTATCTTGTTCACACAATGCCTACAAGTCTAAATCTGCATTTTCAGCCTTCCAGCTCTTTTCGTTAAGGAGATATTGCAAAGCATTTGGAAAAAATGTCAACGCGGTTTTCTCTAAGGCGGAATAAGCTGGGGCCGATTTTTCAACGTTATCTTGTTCACACAATGCCTACAAGTCTAAATCTGCATTTTCAGCCTTCTAGCTCTTTTCGTTAAGGAGATATTGCAAAGCATTTGGAAAAAATGTCAACGCGGTTTTCTCTAAGGCGGAATGAGCTGGGGCCGATTTTTCAACGTTATCTTGTTCACACAATGCCTACAAGTCTAAATCTGCATTTTCAGCCTTCCAGCTCTTTTTTTAAGGAGATATTGCAAAGCATTTGGAAAAAATGTCAACGCGGTTTTCTCTAAGGCGGAATGAGCTGGGGCCGATTTTTCAACGTTATCTTGTTCACACAATGCCTACAAGTCTAAATCTGCATTTTCAGCCTTCTATCTCTTTTCGTTAAGGAGATATTGCAAAGCATTTGGAAAAAATGTCAACGCGGTTTTCTCTAAGGCGGAATGAGCTGGGGCCGATTTTTCAACGTTATCTTGTTCATACAATGCCTACAAGTCTAAATCTGCATTTTCAGCCTTCTAGCTCTTTTCGTTAAGGAGATATTGCAAAGCATTTGGAAAAAATGTCAACGCGGTTTTCTCTAAGGCGGAATGAGCTGGGGCCGATTTTTCAACGTTATCTTGTTCACACAATGCCTACAAGTCTAAATCTGCATTTTCAGCCTTCTAGCTCTTTTCGTTAAGGAGATATTGCAAAGCATTTGGAAAAAATGTCAACGCGGTTTTCTCTAAGGCGGAATGAGCTGGGGCCGATTTTTCAACGTTATCTTGTTCACACAATGCCTACAAGTCTAAATCTGCATTTTCAGCCTTCTAGCTCTTTTCGTTAAGGAGATATTGCAAAGCATTTGGAAAAAATGTCAACGCGGTTTTCTCTAAGGCGGAATGAGCTGGGGCCGATTTTTCAACGTTATCTTGTTCACACAATGCCTACAAGTCTAAATCTGCATTTTCAGCCTTCCAGCTCTTTTCGTTAAGGAGATATTGCAAAGCATTTGGAAAAAATGTCAACGCGGTTTTCTCTAAGGCGGAATAAGCTGGGGCCGATTTTTCAACGTTATCTTGTTCACACAATGCCTACAAGTCTAAATCTGCATTTTCAGCCTTCTAGCTCTTTTCGTTGAGATATTGCAAAGCATTTGGAAAAAATGTCAACGCGGTTTTCTCTAAGGCGGAATGAGCTGGGGCCGATTTTTCAACGTTATCTTGTTCACACAATGCCTACAAGTCTAAATCTGCATTTTCAGCCTTCCAGCTCTTTTTTTAAGGAGATATTGCAAAGCATTTGGAAAAAATGTCAACGCGGTTTTCTCTAAGGCGGAATGAGCTGGGGCCGATTTTTCAACGTTATCTTGTTCACACAATGCCTACAAGTCTAAATCTGCATTTTCAGCCTTCTATCTCTTTTCGTTAAGGAGATATTGCAAAGCATTTGGAAAAAATGTCAACGCGGTTTTCTCTAAGGCGGAATGAGCTGGGGCCGATTTTTCAACGTTATCTTGTTCACACAATGCCTACAAGTCTAAATCTGCATTTTCAGCCTTCTAGCTCTTTTCGTTAAGGAGATATTGCAAAGCATTTGGAAAAAATGTCAACGCGGTTTTCTCTAAGGCGGAATGAGCTGGGGCCGATTTTTCAACGTTATCTTGTTCACACAATGCCTACAAGTCTAAATCTGCATTTTCAGCCTTCTAGCTCTTTTCGTTAAGGAGATATTGCAAAGCATTTGGAAAAAATGTCAACGCGGTTTTCTCTAAGGCGGAATGAGCTGGGGCCGATTTTTCAACGTTATCTTGTTCACACAATGCCTACAAGTCTAAATCTGCATTTTCAGCCTTCTAGCTCTTTTCGTTAAGGAGATATTGCAAAGCATTTGGAAAAAATGTCAACGCGGTTTTCTCTAAGGCGGAATGAGCTGGGGCCGATTTTTCAACGTTATCTTGTTCACACAATGCCTACAAGTCTAAATCTGCATTTTCAGCCTTCCAGCTCTTTTCGTTAAGGAGATATTGCAAAGCATTTGGAAAAAATGTCAACGCGGTTTTCTCTAAGGCGGAATAAGCTGGGGCCGATTTTTCAACGTTATCTTGTTCACACAATGCCTACAAGTCTAAATCTGCATTTTCAGCCTTCCAGCTCTTTTCGTTAAGGAGATATTGCAAAGCATTTGGAAAAAATGTCAACGCGGTTTTCTCTAAGGCGGAATGAGCTGGGGCCGATTTTTCAACGTTATCTTGTTCACACAATGCCTACAAGTCTAAATCTGCATTTTCAGCCTTCCAGCTCTTTTCGTTAAGGAGATATTGCAAAGCATTTGGAAAAAATGTCAACGCGGTTTTCTCTAAGGCGGAATAAGCTGGGGCCGATTTTTCAACGTTATCTTGTTCACACAATGCCTACAAGTCTAAATCTGCATTTTCAGCCTTCCAGCTCTTTTCGTTAAGGAGATATTGCAAAGCATTTGGAAAAAATGTCAACGCGTTTTTCTCTAAGGCGGAATAAGCTGGGGCCGATTTTTAACGTTATCTTGTTCACACAATGCCTACAAGTCTAAATCTGCATTTTTAGCCTTCCAGCTCTTTTCATTAAGGAGATATTGCACAGCATTTGGAAAAAAATGTCAACGCGGTTTTCTCTAAGGCGGAATAAGCTGGGGCCGATTTTTCAACGTTATCTTGTTCACACAATGCCTACAAGTCTAAATCTGCATTTTCAGCCTTCCAGCTCTTTTCGTTAAGGAGATATTGCAAAGCATTTGGAAAAAATGTCAACGCGGTTTTCTCTAAGGCGGAATAAGCTGGGGCCGATTTTTCAACGTTATCTTGTTCACACAATGCCTACAAGTCTAAATCTGCATTTTCAGCCTTCCAGCTCTTTTCGTCAAGGAGATATTGCAAAGCATTTGGAAAAAATGTCAACGCGGTTTTCTCTAAGGCGGAATAAGCTGGGGCCGATTTTTCAACGTTATCTTGTTCACACAATGCCTACAAGTCTAAATCTGCATTTTCAGCCTTCCAGCTCTTTTCGTTAAGGAGATATTGCAAAGCATTTGGAAAAAATGTCAACGCGGTTTTCTCTAAGGCGGAATGAGCTGGGGCCGATTTTTCAACGTTATCTTGTTCACACAATGCCTACAAGTCTAAATCTGCATTTTCAGCCTTCCAGCTCTTTTCGTTAAGGAGATATTGCAAAGCATTTGGAAAAAATGTCAACGCGGTTTTCTCTAAGGCGGAATAAGCTGGGGCCGATTTTTCAACGTTATCTTGTTCACACAATGCCTACAAGTCTAAATCTGCATTTTCAGCCTTCCAGCTCTTTTCGTTAAGGAGATATTGCAAAGCATTTGGAAAAAATGTCAACGCGGTTTTCTCTAAGGCGGAATAAGCTGGGGCCGATTTTTCAACGTTATCTTGTTCACACAATGCCTACAAGTCTAAATCTGCATTTTCAGCCTTCCAGCTCTTTTCGTCAAGGAGATATTGCAAAGCATTTGGAAAAAATGTCAACGCGGTTTTCTCTAAGGCGGAATAAGCTGGGGCCGATTTTTCAACGTTATCTTGTTCACACAATGCCTACAAGTCTAAATCTGCATTTTCAGCCTTCCAGCTCTTTTCGTTAAGGAGATATTGCAAAGCATTTGGAAAAAATGTCAACGCGGTTTTCTCTAAGGCGGAATGAGCTGGGGCCGATTTTTCAACGTTATCTTGTTCACACAATGCCTACAAGTCTAAATCTGCATTTTCAGCCTTCCAGCTCTTTTCGTTAAGGAGATATTGCAAAGCATTTGGAAAAAATGTCAACGCGGTTTTCTCTAAGGCGGAATAAGCTGGGGCCGATTTTTCAACGTTATCTTGTTCACACAATGCCTACAAGTCTAAATCTGCATTTTCAGCCTTCCAGCTCTTTTCGTTAAGGAGATATTGCAAAGCATTTGGAAAAAATGTCAACGCGGTTTTCTCTAAGGCGGAATGAGCTGGGGCCGATTTTTCAACGTTATCTTGTTCACACAATGCCTACAAGTCTAAATCTGCATTTTCAGCCTTCCAGCTCTTTTTTTAAGGAGATATTGCAAAGCATTTGGAAAAAATGTCAACGCGGTTTTCTCTAAGGCGGAATGAGCTGGGGCCGATTTTTCAACGTTATCTTGTTCACACAATGCCTACAAGTCTAAATCTGCATTTTCAGCCTTCTATCTCTTTTCGTTAAGGAGATATTGCAAAGCATTTGGAAAAAATGTCAACGCGGTTTTCTCTAAGGCGGAATGAGCTGGGGCCGATTTTTCAACGTTATCTTGTTCACACAATGCCTACAAGTCTAAATCTGCATTTTCAGCCTTCTAGCTCTTTTCGTTAAGGAGATATTGCAAAGCATTTGGAAAAAATGTCAACGCGGTTTTCTCTAAGGCGGAATGAGCTGGGGCCGATTTTTCAACGTTATCTTGTTCACACAATGCCTACAAGTCTAAATCTGCATTTTCAGCCTTCTAGCTCTTTTCGTTAAGGAGATATTGCAAAGCATTTGGAAAAAATGTCAACGCGGTTTTCTCTAAGGCGGAATGAGCTGGGGCCGATTTTTCAACGTTATCTTGTTCACACAATGCCTACAAGTCTAAATCTGCATTTTCAGCCTTCTAGCTCTTTTCGTTAAGGAGATATTGCAAAGCATTTGGAAAAAATGTCAACGCGGTTTTCTCTAAGGCGGAATGAGCTGGGGCCGATTTTTCAACGTTATCTTGTTCACACAATGCCTACAAGTCTAAATCTGCATTTTCAGCCTTCCAGCTCTTTTCGTTAAGGAGATATTGCAAAGCATTTGGAAAAAATGTCAACGCGGTTTTCTCTAAGGCGGAATAAGCTGGGGCCGATTTTTCAACGTTATCTTGTTCACACAATGCCTACAAGTCTAAATCTGCATTTTCAGCCTTCCAGCTCTTTTCGTTAAGGAGATATTGCAAAGCATTTGGAAAAAATGTCAACGCGGTTTTCTCTAAGGCGGAATGAGCTGGGGCCGATTTTTCAACGTTATCTTGTTCACACAATGCCTACAAGTCTAAATCTGCATTTTCAGCCTTCCAGCTCTTTTCGTTAAGGAGATATTGCAAAGCATTTGGAAAAAATGTCAACGCGGTTTTCTCTAAGGCGGAATAAGCTGGGGCCGATTTTTCAACGTTATCTTGTTCACACAATGCCTACAAGTCTAAATCTGCATTTTCAGCCTTCCAGCTCTTTTCGTTAAGGAGATATTGCAAAGCATTTGGAAAAAATGTCAACGCGGTTTTCTCTAAGGCGGAATAAGCTGGGGCCGATTTTTCAACGTTATCTTGTTCACACAATGCCTACAAGTCTAAATCTGCATTTTCAGCCTTCTAGCTCTTTTCGTTAAGGAGATATTGCAAAGCATTTGGAAAAAATGTCAACGCGGTTTTCTCTAAGGCGGAATGAGCTGGAGCCGATTTTTCAACGTTATCTTGTTCACACAATGCCTACAAGTCTAAATCTGCATTTTCAGCCTTCCAGCTCTTTTCGTTAAGGAGATATTGCAAAGCATTTGGAAAAAATGTCAACGCGGTTTTCTCTAAGGCGGAATAAGCTGGGGCCGATTTTTCAACGTTATCTTGTTCACACAATGCCTACAAGTCTAAATCTGCATTTTCAGCCTTCTAGCTCTTTTCGTTAAGGAGATATTGCAAAGCATTTGGAAAAAATGTCAACGCGGTTTTCTCTAAGGCGGAATGAGCTGGGGCCGATTTTTCAACGTTATCTTGTTCACACAATGCCTACAAGTCTAAATCTGCATTTTCAGCCTTCCAGCTCTTTTCGTTAAGGAGA
Source organism: Crinia signifera (assembly GCF_055691185.1). Taxonomy (NCBI): domain Eukaryota; kingdom Metazoa; phylum Chordata; class Amphibia; order Anura; family Myobatrachidae; genus Crinia; species Crinia signifera. The sequence continues at coordinate 15,807 of NW_028142528.1, read as the reverse complement.
TATTGCAAAGCATTTGGAAAAAATGTCAACGCGGTTTTCTCTAAGGCGGAATAAGCTGGGGCCGATTTTTCAACGTTATCTTGTTCACACAATGCCTACAAGTCTAAATCTGCATTTTCAGCCTTCCAGCTCTTTTCGTTAAGGAGATATTGCAAAGCATTTGGAAAAAATGTCAACGCGTTTTTCTCTAAGGCGGAATAAGCTGGGGCCGATTTTTAACGTTATCTTGTTCACACAATGCCTACAAGTCTAAATCTGCATTTTTAGCCTTCCAGCTCTTTTCATTAAGGAGATATTGCACAGCATTTGGAAAAAATGTCAACGCGGTTTTCTCTAAGGCGGAATAAGCTGGGGCCGATTTTTCAACGTTATCTTGTTCACACAATGCCTACAAGTCTAAATCTGCATTTTCAGCCTTCCAGCTCTTTTCGTTAAGGAGATATTGCAAAGCATTTGGAAAAAATGTCAACGCGGTTTTCTCTAAGGCGGAATAAGCTGGGGCCGATTTTTCAACGTTATCTTGTTCACACAATGCCTACAAGTCTAAATCTGCATTTTCAGCCTTCCAGCTCTTTTCGTCAAGGAGATATTGCAAAGCATTTGGAAAAAATGTCAACGCGGTTTTCTCTAAGGCGGAATAAGCTGGGGCCGATTTTTCAACGTTATCTTGTTCACACAATGCCTACAAGTCTAAATCTGCATTTTCAGCCTTCCAGCTCTTTTCGTTAAGGAGATATTGCAAAGCATTTGGAAAAAATGTCAACGCGGTTTTCTCTAAGGCGGAATGAGCTGGGGCCGATTTTTCAACGTTATCTTGTTCACACAATGCCTACAAGTCTAAATCTGCATTTTCAGCCTTCCAGCTCTTTTCGTTAAGGAGATATTGCAAAGCATTTGGAAAAAATGTCAACGCGGTTTTCTCTAAGGCGGAATAAGCTGGGGCCGATTTTTCAACGTTATCTTGTTCACACAATGCCTACAAGTCTAAATCTGCATTTTCAGCCTTCCAGCTCTTTTCGTCAAGGAGATATTGCAAAGCATTTGGAAAAAATGTCAACGCGGTTTTCTCTAAGGCGGAATAAGCTGGGGCCGATTTTTCAACGTTATCTTGTTCACACAATGCCTACAAGTCTAAATCTGCATTTTCAGCCTTCCAGCTCTTTTCGTTAAGGAGATATTGCAAAGCATTTGGAAAAAATGTCAACGCGGTTTTCTCTAAGGCGGAATGAGCTGGGGCCGATTTTTCAACGTTATCTTGTTCACACAATGCCTACAAGTCTAAATCTGCATTTTCAGCCTTCCAGCTCTTTTCGTTAAGGAGATATTGCAAAGCATTTGGAAAAAATGTCAACGCGGTTTTCTCTAAGGCGGAATAAGCTGGGGCCGATTTTTCAACGTTATCTTGTTCACACAATGCCTACAAGTCTAAATCTGCATTTTCAGCCTTCCAGCTCTTTTCGTTAAGGAGATATTGCAAAGCATTTGGAAAAAATGTCAACGCGGTTTTCTCTAAGGCGGAATAAGCTGGGGCCGATTTTTCAACGTTATCTTTTTCACACAATGCCTACAAGTCTAAATCTGCATTTTCAGCCTTCTAGCTCTTTTCGTTAAGGAGATATTGCAAAGCATTTGGAAAAAATGTCAACGCGGTTTTCTCTAAGGCGGAATGAGCTGGGGCCGATTTTTCAACGTTATCTTGTTCACACAATGCCTACAAGTCTAAATCTGCATTTTCAGCCTTCCAGCTCTTTTTTTAAGGAGATATTGCAAAGCATTTGGAAAAAATGTCAACGCGGTTTTCTCTAAGGCGGAATGAGCTGGGGCCGATTTTTCAACGTTATCTTGTTCACACAATGCCTACAAGTCTAAATCTGCATTTTCAGCCTTCTATCTCTTTTCGTTAAGGAGATATTGCAAAGCATTTGGAAAAAATGTCAACGCGGTTTTCTCTAAGGCGGAATGAGCTGGGGCCGATTTTTCAACGTTATCTTGTTCACACAATGCCTACAAGTCTAAATCTGCATTTTCAGCCTTCTAGCTCTTTTCGTTAAGGAGATATTGCAAAGCATTTGGAAAAAATGTCAACGCGGTTTTCTCTAAGGCGGAATGAGCTGGGGCCGATTTTTCAACGTTATCTTGTTCACACAATGCCTACAAGTCTAAATCTGCATTTTCAGCCTTCCAGCTCTTTTCGTTAAGGAGATATTGCAAAGCATTTGGAAAAAATGTCAACGCGGTTTTCTCTAAGGCGGAATAAGCTGGGGCCGATTTTTCAACGTTATCTTGTTCACACAATGCCTACAAGTCTAAATCTGCATTTTCAGCCTTCCAGCTCTTTTCGTCAAGGAGATATTGCAAAGCATTTGGAAAAAATGTCAACGCGGTTTTCTCTAAGGCGGAATAAGCTGGGGCCGATTTTTCAACGTTATCTTGTTCACACAATGCCTACAAGTCTAAATCTGCATTTTCAGCCTTCCAGCTCTTTTCGTTAAGGAGATATTGCAAAGCATTTGGAAAAAATGTCAACGCGGTTTTCTCTAAGGCGGAATGAGCTGGGGCCGATTTTTCAACGTTATCTTGTTCACACAATGCCTACAAGTCTAAATCTGCATTTTCAGCCTTCCAGCTCTTTTCGTTAAGGAGATATTGCAAAGCATTTGGAAAAAATGTCAACGCGGTTTTCTCTAAGGCGGAATAAGCTGGGGCCGATTTTTCAACGTTATCTTGTTCACACAATGCCTACAAGTCTAAATCTGCATTTTCAGCCTTCCAGCTCTTTTCGTTAAGGAGATATTGCAAAGCATTTGGAAAAAATGTCAACGCGGTTTTCTCTAAGGCGGAATAAGCTGGGGCCGATTTTTCAACGTTATCTTGTTCACACAATGCCTACAAGTCTAAATCTGCATTTTCAGCCTTCCAGCTCTTTTTTTAAGGAGATATTGCAAAGCATTTGGAAAAAATGTCAACGCGGTTTTCTCTAAGGCGGAATGAGCTGGGGCCGATTTTTCAACGTTATCTTGTTCACACAATGCCTACAAGTCTAAATCTGCATTTTCAGCCTTCTATCTCTTTTCGTTAAGGAGATATTGCAAAGCATTTGGAAAAAATGTCAACGCGGTTTTCTCTAAGGCGGAATGAGCTGGGGCCGATTTTTCAACGTTATCTTGTTCACACAATGCCTACAAGTCTAAATCTGCATTTTCAGCCTTCTAGCTCTTTTCGTTAAGGAGATATTGCAAAGCATTTGGAAAAAATGTCAACGCGGTTTTCTCTAAGGCGGAATGAGCTGGGGCCGATTTTTCAACGTTATCTTGTTCACACAATGCCTACAAGTCTAAATCTGCATTTTCAGCCTTCTAGCTCTTTTCGTTAAGGAGATATTGCAAAGCATTTGGAAAAAATGTCAACGCGGTTTTCTCTAAGGCGGAATGAGCTGGGGCCGATTTTTCAACGTTATCTTGTTCACACAATGCCTACAAGTCTAAATCTGCATTTTCAGCCTTCTAGCTCTTTTCGTTAAGGAGATATTGCAAAGCATTTGGAAAAAATGTCAACGCGGTTTTCTCTAAGGCGGAATGAGCTGGGGCCGATTTTTCAACGTTATCTTGTTCACACAATGCCTACAAGTCTAAATCTGCATTTTCAGCCTTCCAGCTCTTTTCGTTAAGGAGATATTGCAAAGCATTTGGAAAAAATGTCAACGCGGTTTTCTCTAAGGCGGAATAAGCTGGGGCCGATTTTTCAACGTTATCTTGTTCACACAATGCCTACAAGTCTAAATCTGCATTTTCAGCCTTCCAGCTCTTTTCGTTAAGGAGATATTGCAAAGCATTTGGAAAAAATGTCAACGCGGTTTTCTCTAAGGCGGAATGAGCTGGGGCCGATTTTTCAACGTTATCTTGTTCACACAATGCCTACAAGTCTAAATCTGCATTTTCAGCCTTCCAGCTCTTTTCGTTAAGGAGATATTGCAAAGCATTTGGAAAAAATGTCAACGCGGTTTTCTCTAAGGCGGAATAAGCTGGGGCCGATTTTTCAACGTTATCTTGTTCACACAATGCCTACAAGTCTAAATCTGCATTTTCAGCCTTCCAGCTCTTTTCGTTAAGGAGATATTGCAAAGCATTTGGAAAAAATGTCAACGCGGTTTTCTCTAAGGCGGAATAAGCTGGGGCCGATTTTTCAACGTTATCTTGTTCACACAATGCCTACAAGTCTAAATCTGCATTTTCAGCCTTCTAGCTCTTTTCGTTAAGGAGATATTGCAAAGCATTTGGAAAAAATGTCAACGCGGTTTTCTCTAAGGCGGAATGAGCTGGAGCCGATTTTTCAACGTTATCTTGTTCACACAATGCCTACAAGTCTAAATCTGCATTTTCAGCCTTCCAGCTCTTTTCGTTAAGGAGATATTGCAAAGCATTTGGAAAAAATGTCAACGCGGTTTTCTCTAAGGCGGAATAAGCTGGGGCCGATTTTTCAACGTTATCTTGTTCACACAATGCCTACAAGTCTAAATCTGCATTTTCAGCCTTCTAGCTCTTTTCGTTAAGGAGATATTGCAAAGCATTTGGAAAAAATGTCAACGCGGTTTTCTCTAAGGCGGAATGAGCTGGGGCCGATTTTTCAACGTTATCTTGTTCACACAATGCCTACAAGTCTAAATCTGCATTTTCAGCCTTCCAGCTCTTTTCGTTAAGGAGATATTGCAAAGCATTTGGAAAAAATGTCAACGCGGTTTTCTCTAAGGCGGAATAAGCTGGGGCCGATTTTTCAACGTTATCTTGTTCACACAATGCCTACAAGTCTAAATCTGCATTTTCAGCCTTCCAGCTCTTTTCGTTAAGGAGATATTGCAAAGCATTTGGAAAAAATGTCAACGCGTTTTTCTCTAAGGCGGAATAAGCTGGGGCCGATTTTTAACGTTATCTTGTTCACACAATGCCTACAAGTCTAAATCTGCATTTTTAGCCTTCCAGCTCTTTTCATTAAGGAGATATTGCACAGCATTTGGAAAAAATGTCAACGCGGTTTTCTCTAAGGCGGAATAAGCTGGGGCCGATTTTTCAACGTTATCTTGTTCACACAATGCCTACAAGTCTAAATCTGCATTTTCAGCCTTCCAGCTCTTTTCGTTAAGGAGATATTGCAAAGCATTTGGAAAAAATGTCAACGCGGTTTTCTCTAAGGCGGAATAAGCTGGGGCCGATTTTTCAACGTTATCTTGTTCACACAATGCCTACAAGTCTAAATCTGCATTTTCAGCCTTCCAGCTCTTTTCGTCAAGGAGATATTGCAAAGCATTTGGAAAAAATGTCAACGCGGTTTTCTCTAAGGCGGAATAAGCTGGGGCCGATTTTTCAACGTTATCTTGTTCACACAATGCCTACAAGTCTAAATCTGCATTTTCAGCCTTCCAGCTCTTTTCGTTAAGGAGATATTGCAAAGCATTTGGAAAAAATGTCAACGCGGTTTTCTCTAAGGCGGAATGAGCTGGGGCCGATTTTTCAACGTTATCTTGTTCACACAATGCCTACAAGTCTAAATCTGCATTTTCAGCCTTCCAGCTCTTTTCGTTAAGGAGATATTGCAAAGCATTTGGAAAAAATGTCAACGCGGTTTTCTCTAAGGCGGAATAAGCTGGGGCCGATTTTTCAACGTTATCTTGTTCACACAATGCCTACAAGTCTAAATCTGCATTTTCAGCCTTCCAGCTCTTTTCGTCAAGGAGATATTGCAAAGCATTTGGAAAAAATGTCAACGCGGTTTTCTCTAAGGCGGAATAAGCTGGGGCCGATTTTTCAACGTTATCTTGTTCACACAATGCCTACAAGTCTAAATCTGCATTTTCAGCCTTCCAGCTCTTTTCGTTAAGGAGATATTGCAAAGCATTTGGAAAAAATGTCAACGCGGTTTTCTCTAAGGCGGAATGAGCTGGGGCCGATTTTTCAACGTTATCTTGTTCACACAATGCCTACAAGTCTAAATCTGCATTTTCAGCCTTCCAGCTCTTTTCGTTAAGGAGATATTGCAAAGCATTTGGAAAAAATGTCAACGCGGTTTTCTCTAAGGCGGAATAAGCTGGGGCCGATTTTTCAACGTTATCTTGTTCACACAATGCCTACAAGTCTAAATCTGCATTTTCAGCCTTCCAGCTCTTTTCGTTAAGGAGATATTGCAAAGCATTTGGAAAAAATGTCAACGCGGTTTTCTCTAAGGCGGAATAAGCTGGGGCCGATTTTTCAACGTTATCTTTTTCACACAATGCCTACAAGTCTAAATCTGCATTTTCAGCCTTCTAGCTCTTTTCGTTAAGGAGATATTGCAAAGCATTTGGAAAAAATGTCAACGCGGTTTTCTCTAAGGCGGAATGAGCTGGGGCCGATTTTTCAACGTTATCTTGTTCACACAATGCCTACAAGTCTAAATCTGCATTTTCAGCCTTCCAGCTCTTTTTTTAAGGAGATATTGCAAAGCATTTGGAAAAAATGTCAACGCGGTTTTCTCTAAGGCGGAATGAGCTGGGGCCGATTTTTCAACGTTATCTTGTTCACACAATGCCTACAAGTCTAAATCTGCATTTTCAGCCTTCTATCTCTTTTCGTTAAGGAGATATTGCAAAGCATTTGGAAAAAATGTCAACGCGGTTTTCTCTAAGGCGGAATGAGCTGGGGCCGATTTTTCAACGTTATCTTGTTCACACAATGCCTACAAGTCTAAATCTGCATTTTCAGCCTTCTAGCTCTTTTCGTTAAGGAGATATTGCAAAGCATTTGGAAAAAATGTCAACGCGGTTTTCTCTAAGGCGGAATGAGCTGGGGCCGATTTTTCAACGTTATCTTGTTCACACAATGCCTACAAGTCTAAATCTGCATTTTCAGCCTTCTAGCTCTTTTCGTTAAGGAGATATTGCAAAGCATTTGGAAAAAATGTCAACGCGGTTTTCTCTAAGGCGGAATGAGCTGGGGCCGATTTTTCAACGTTATCTTGTTCACACAATGCCTACAAGTCTAAATCTGCATTTTCAGCCTTCTAGCTCTTTTCGTTAAGGAGATATTGCAAAGCATTTGGAAAAAATGTCAACGCGGTTTTCTCTAAGGCGGAATGAGCTGGGGCCGATTTTTCAACGTTATCTTGTTCACACAATGCCTACAAGTCTAAATCTGCATTTTCAGCCTTCCAGCTCTTTTCGTTAAGGAGATATTGCAAAGCATTTGGAAAAAATGTCAACGCGGTTTTCTCTAAGGCGGAATAAGCTGGGGCCGATTTTTCAACGTTATCTTGTTCACACAATGCCTACAAGTCTAAATCTGCATTTTCAGCCTTCCAGCTCTTTTCGTTAAGGAGATATTGCAAAGCATTTGGAAAAAATGTCAACGCGGTTTTCTCTAAGGCGGAATGAGCTGGGGCCGATTTTTCAACGTTATCTTGTTCACACAATGCCTACAAGTCTAAATCTGCATTTTCAGCCTTCCAGCTCTTTTCGTTAAGGAGATATTGCAAAGCATTTGGAAAAAATGTCAACGCGTTTTTCTCTAAGGCGGAATAAGCTGGGGCCGATTTTTAACGTTATCTTGTTCACACAATGCCTACAAGTCTAAATCTGCATTTTTAGCCTTCCAGCTCTTTTCATTAAGGAGATATTGCACAGCATTTGGAAAAAAATGTCAACGCGGTTTTCTCTAAGGCGGAATAAGCTGGGGCCGATTTTTCAACGTTATCTTGTTCACACAATGCCTACAAGTCTAAATCTGCATTTTCAGCCTTCCAGCTCTTTTCGTTAAGGAGATATTGCAAAGCATTTGGAAAAAATGTCAACGCGGTTTTCTCTAAGGCGGAATAAGCTGGGGCCGATTTTTCAACGTTATCTTGTTCACACAATGCCTACAAGTCTAAATCTGCATTTTCAGCCTTCCAGCTCTTTTCGTCAAGGAGATATTGCAAAGCATTTGGAAAAAATGTCAACGCGGTTTTCTCTAAGGCGGAATAAGCTGGGGCCGATTTTTCAACGTTATCTTGTTCACACAATGCCTACAAGTCTAAATCTGCATTTTCAGCCTTCCAGCTCTTTTCGTTAAGGAGATATTGCAAAGCATTTGGAAAAAATGTCAACGCGGTTTTCTCTAAGGCGGAATGAGCTGGGGCCGATTTTTCAACGTTATCTTGTTCACACAATGCCTACAAGTCTAAATCTGCATTTTCAGCCTTCCAGCTCTTTTCGTTAAGGAGATATTGCAAAGCATTTGGAAAAAATGTCAACGCGGTTTTCTCTAAGGCGGAATAAGCTGGGGCCGATTTTTCAACGTTATCTTGTTCACACAATGCCTACAAGTCTAAATCTGCATTTTCAGCCTTCCAGCTCTTTTCGTTAAGGAGATATTGCAAAGCATTTGGAAAAAATGTCAACGCGGTTTTCTCTAAGGCGGAATAAGCTGGGGCCGATTTTTCAACGTTATCTTGTTCACACAATGCCTACAAGTCTAAATCTGCATTTTCAGCCTTCCAGCTCTTTTCGTCAAGGAGATATTGCAAAGCATTTGGAAAAAATGTCAACGCGGTTTTCTCTAAGGCGGAATAAGCTGGGGCCGATTTTTCAACGTTATCTTGTTCACACAATGCCTACAAGTCTAAATCTGCATTTTCAGCCTTCCAGCTCTTTTCGTTAAGGAGATATTGCAAAGCATTTGGAAAAAATGTCAACGCGGTTTTCTCTAAGGCGGAATGAGCTGGGGCCGATTTTTCAACGTTATCTTGTTCACACAATGCCTACAAGTCTAAATCTGCATTTTCAGCCTTCCAGCTCTTTTCGTTAAGGAGATATTGCAAAGCATTTGGAAAAAATGTCAACGCGGTTTTCTCTAAGGCGGAATAAGCTGGGGCCGATTTTTCAACGTTATCTTGTTCACACAATGCCTACAAGTCTAAATCTGCATTTTCAGCCTTCCAGCTCTTTTCGTTAAGGAGATATTGCAAAGCATTTGGAAAAAATGTCAACGCGGTTTTCTCTAAGGCGGAATAAGCTGGGCCGATTTTTCAACGTTATCTTGTTCACACAATGCCTACAAGTCTAAATCTGCATTTTCAGCCTTCTAGCTCTTTTCGTTAAGGAGATATTGCAAAGCATTTGGAAAAAATGTCAACGCGGTTTTCTCTAAGGCGGAATGAGCTGGGGCCGATTTTTCAACGTTATCTTGTTCACACAATGCCTACAAGTCTAAATCTGCATTTTCAGCCTTCCAGCTCTTTTTTTAAGGAGATATTGCAAAGCATTTGGAAAAAATGTCAACGCGGTTTTCTCTAAGGCGGAATGAGCTGGGGCCGATTTTTCAACGTTATCTTGTTCACACAATGCCTACAAGTCTAAATCTGCATTTTCAGCCTTCTATCTCTTTTCGTTAAGGAGATATTGCAAAGCATTTGGAAAAAATGTCAACGCGGTTTTCTCTAAGGCGGAATGAGCTGGGGCCGATTTTTCAACGTTATCTTGTTCACACAATGCCTACAAGTCTAAATCTGCATTTTCAGCCTTCTAGCTCTTTTCGTTAAGGAGATATTGCAAAGCATTTGGAAAAAATGTCAACGCGGTTTTCTCTAAGGCGGAATGAGCTGGGGCCGATTTTTCAACGTTATCTTGTTCACACAATGCCTACAAGTCTAAATCTGCATTTTCAGCCTTCTAGCTCTTTTCGTTAAGGAGATATTGCAAAGCATTTGGAAAAAATGTCAACGCGGTTTTCTCTAAGGCGGAATGAGCTGGGGCCGATTTTTCAACGTTATCTTGTTCACACAATGCCTACAAGTCTAAATCTGCATTTTCAGCCTTCTAGCTCTTTTCGTTAAGGAGATATTGGCAAAGCATTTGGAAAAAATGTCAACGCGGTTTTCTCTAAGGCGGAATGAGCTGGGGCCGATTTTTCAACGTTATCTTGTTCACACAATGCCTACAAGTCTAAATCTGCATTTTCAGCCTTCCAGCTCTTTTCGTTAAGGAGATATTGCAAAGCATTTGGAAAAAATGTCAACGCGGTTTTCTCTAAGGCGGAATAAGCTGGGGCCGATTTTTCAACGTTATCTTGTTCACACAATGCCTACAAGTCTAAATCTGCATTTTCAGCCTTCCAGCTCTTTTCGTTAAGGAGATATTGCAAAGCATTTGGAAAAAATGTCAACGCGGTTTTCTCTAAGGCGGAATGAGCTGGGGCCGATTTTTCAACGTTATCTTGTTCACACAATGCCTACAAGTCTAAATCTGCATTTTCAGCCTTCCAGCTCTTTTCGTTAAGGAGATATTGCAAAGCATTTGGAAAAAATGTCAACGCGGTTTTCTCTAAGGCGGAATAAGCTGGGGCCGATTTTTCAACGTTATCTTGTTCACACAATGCCTACAAGTCTAAATCTGCATTTTCAGCCTTCCAGCTCTTTTCGTTAAGGAGATATTGCAAAGCATTTGGAAAAAATGTCAACGCGGTTTTCTCTAAGGCGGAATAAGCTGGGGCCGATTTTTCAACGTTATCTTGTTCACACAATGCCTACAAGTCTAAATCTGCATTTTCAGCCTTCTAGCTCTTTTCGTTAAGGAGATATTGCAAAGCATTTGGAAAAAATGTCAACGCGGTTTTCTCTAAGGCGGAATGAGCTGGAGGCCGATTTTTCAACGTTATCTTGTTCACACAATGCCTACAAGTCTAAATCTGCATTTTCAGCCTTCCAGCTCTTTTCGTTAAGGAGATATTGCAAAGCATTTGGAAAAAATGTCAACGCGGTTTTCTCTAAGGCGGAATAAGCTGGGGCCGATTTTTCAACGTTATCTTGTTCACACAATGCCTACAAGTCTAAATCTGCATTTTCAGCCTTCCAGCTCTTTTCGTTAAGGAGATATTGCAAAGCATTTGGAAAAAATGTCAACGCGGTTTTCTCTAAGGCGGAATAAGCTGGGGCCGATTTTTCAACGTTATCTTGTTCACACAATGCCTACAAGTCTAAATCTGCATTTTCAGCCTTCCAGCTCTTTTCGTTAAGGAGATATTGCAAAGCATTTGGAAAAAATGTCAACGCGGTTTTCTCTAAGGCGGAATAAGCTGGGGCCGATTTTTCAACGTTATCTTGTTCACACAATGCCTACAAGTCTAAATCTGCATTTTCAGCCTTCCAGCTCTTTTCGTTAAGGAGATATTGCAAAGCATTTGGAAAAAATGTCAACGCGGTTTTCTCTAAGGCGGAATAAGCTGGGGCCGATTTTTCAACGTTATCTTGTTCACACAATGCCTACAAGTCTAAATCTGCATTTTCAGCCTTCCAGCTCTTTTCGTTAAGGAGATATTGCAAAGCATTTGGAAAAAATGTCAACGCGGTTTTCTCTAAGGCGGAATAAGCTGGGGCCGATTTTTCAACGTTATCTTGTTCACACAATGCCTACAAGTCTAAATCTGCATTTTCAGCCTTCCAGCTCTTTTCGTTAAGGAGATATTGCAAAGCATTTGGAAAAAATGTCAACGCGGTTTTCTCTAAGGCGGAATAAGCTGGGGCCGATTTTTCAACGTTATCTTGTTCACACAATGCCTACAAGTCTAAATCTGCATTTTCAGCCTTCCAGCTCTTTTCGTTAAGGAGATATTGCAAAGCATTTGGAAAAAATGTCAACGCGGTTTTCTCTAAGGCGGAATAAGCTGGGGCCGATTTTTCAACGTTATCTTGTTCACACAATGCCTACAAGTCTAAATCTGCATTTTCAGCCTTCCAGCTCTTTTCGTTCAAGGAGATATTGCAAAGCATTTGGAAAAAATGTCAACGCGGTTTTCTCTAAGGCGGAATAAGCTGGGGCCGATTTTTCAACGTTATCTTGTTCACACAATGCCTACAAGTCTAAATCTGCATTTTCAGCCTTCCAGCTCTTTTCGTTAAGGAGATATTGCAAAGCATTTGGAAAAAATGTCAACGCGGTTTTCTCTAAGGCGGAATAAGCTGGGGCCGATTTTTCAACGTTATCTTGTTCACACAATGCCTACAAGTCTAAATCTGCATTTTCAGCCTTCCAGCTCTTTTCGTTAAGGAGATATTGCAAAGCATTTGGAAAAAATGTCAACGCGGTTTTCTCTAAGGCGGAATAAGCTGGGGCCGATTTTTCAACGTTATCTTGTTCACACAATGCCTACAAGTCTAAATCTGCATTTTCAGCCTTCCAGCTCTTTTCGTTAAGAGATATTGCAAAGCATTTGGAAAAAATGTCAACGCGGTTTTCTCTAAGGCGGAATGAGCTGGGGCCGATTTTTCAACGTTATCTTGTTCACACAATGCCTACAAGTCTAAATCTGCATTTTCAGCCTTCCAGCTCTTTTCGTTAAGGAGATATTGCAAAGCATTTGGAAAAAATGTCAACGCGGTTTTCTCTAAGGCGGAATAAGCTGGGGCCGATTTTTCAACGTTATCTTGTTCACACAATGCCTACAAGTCTAAATCTGCATTTTCAGCCTTCCAGCTCTTTTCGTTAAGGAGATATTGCAAAGCATTTGGAAAAAATGTCAACGCGGTTTTCTCTAAGGCGGAATAAGCTGGGGCCGATTTTTCAACGTTATCTTGTTCACACAATGCCTACAAGTCTAAATCTGCATTTTCAGCCTTCTAGCTCTTTTCGTTAAGGAGATATTGCAAAGCATTTGGAAAAAATGTCAACGCGGTTTTCTCTAAGGCGGAATGAGCTGGGGCCGATTTTTCAACGTTATCTTGTTCACACAATGCCTACAAGTCTAAATCTGCATTTTCAGCCTTCCAGCTCTTTTTTTAAGGAGATATTGCAAAGCATTTGGAAAAAATGTCAACGCGGTTTTCTCTAAGGCGGAATGAGCTGGGGCCGATTTTTCAACGTTATCTTGTTCACACAATGCCTACAAGTCTAAATCTGCATTTTCAGCCTTCTAGCTCTTTTCGTTAAGGAGATATTGCAAAGCATTTGGAAAAAATGTCAACGCGGTTTTCTCTAAGGCGGAATAAGCTGGGGCCGATTTTTCAACGTTATCTTGTTCACACAATGCCTACAAGTCTAAATCTGCATTTTCAGCCTTCTAGCTCTTTTCGTTAAGGAGATATTGCAAAGCATTTGGAAAAAATGTCAACGCGGTTTTCTCTAAGGCGGAATGAGCTGGGGCCGATTTTTCAACGTTATCTTGTTCACACAATGCCTACAAGTCTAAATCTGCATTTTCAGCCTTCCAGCTCTTTTCGTTAAGGAGATATTGCAAAGCATTTGGAAAAAATGTCAACGCGGTTTTCTCTAAGGCGGAATAAGCTGGGGCCGATTTTTCAACGTTATCTTGTTCACACAATGCCTACAAGTCTAAATCTGCATTTTCAGCCTTCCAGCTCTTTTCGTTAAGGAGATATTGCAAAGCATTTGGAAAAAATGTCAACGCGGTTTTCTCTAAGGCGGAATAAGCTGGGGCCGATTTTTCAACGTTATCTTGTTCACACAATGCCTACAAGTCTAAATCTGCATTTTCAGCCTTCTAGCTCTTTTCGTTAAGGAGATATTGCAAAGCATTTGGAAAAAATGTCAACGCGGTTTTCTCTAAGGCGGAATGAGCTGGGGCCGATTTTTCAACGTTATCTTGTTCACACAATGCCTACAAGTCTAAATCTGCATTTTCAGCCTTCCAGCTCTTTTTGTTAAGGAGATATTGCAAAGCATTTGGAAAAAATGTCAACGCGGTTTTCTCTAAGGCGGAATGAGCTGGGGCCGATTTTTCAACGTTATCTTGTTCACACAATGCCTACAAGTCTAAATCTGCATTTTCAGCCTTCCAGCTCTTTTCGTTAAGGAGATATTGCAAAGCATTTGGAAAAAATGTCAACGCGGTTTTCTCTAAGGCGGAATAAGCTGGGGCCGATTTTTCAACGTTATCTTGTTCACACAATGCCTACAAGTCTAAATCTGCATATTCAGCCTTCTAGCTCTTTTCGTTAAGGAGATATTGCAAAGCATTTGGAAAAAATGTCAACGCGGTTTTCTCTAAGGCGGAATGAGCTGGGGCCGATTTTTCAACGTTATCTTGTTCACACAATGCCTACAAGTCTAAATCTGCATTTTCAGCCTTCCAGCTCTTTTCGTTAAGGAGATATTGCAAAGCATTTGGAAAAAATGTCAACGCGGTTTTCTCTAAGGCGGAATAAGCTGGGGCCGATTTTTCAACGTTTTCTTGTTCACACAATGCCTACAAGTCTAAATCTGCATTTTCAGCCTTCCAGCTCTTTTCGTTAAGGAGATATTGCAAAGCATTTGGAAAAAATGTCAACGCGGTTTTCTCTAAGGCGGAATAAGCTGGGGCCGATTTTTCAACATTATCTTGTTCACACAATGCCTACAAGTCTAAATCTGCATTTTCAGCCTTCTAGCTCTTTTCGTTAAGGAGATATTGCAAAGCATTTGGAAAAAATGTCAACGCGGTTTTCTCTAAGGCGGAATGAGCTGGGGCCGATTTTTCAACGTTATCTTGTTCACACAATGCCTACAAGTCTAAATCTGCATTTTCAGCCTTCTAGCTCTTTTCGTTAAGGAGATATTGCAAAGCATTTGGAAAAAATGTCAACGCGGTTTTCTCTAAGGCGGAATAAGCTGGGGCCGATTTTTCAACGTTATCTTGTTCACACAATGCCTACAAGTCTAAATCTGCATTTTCAGCCTTCTAGCTCTTTTCGTTAAGGAGATATTGCAAAGCATTTGGAAAAAATGTCAACGCGGTTTTCTCTAAGGCGGAATGAGCTGGGGCCGATTTTTCAACGTTATCTTGTTCACACAATGCCTACAAGTCTAAATCTGCATTTTCAGCCTTCCAGCTCTTTTCGTTAAGGAGATATTGCAAAGCATTTGGAAAAAATGTCAACGCGGTTTTCTCTAAGGCGGAATAAGCTGGGGCCGATTTTTCAACGTTATCTTGTTCACACAATGCCTACAAGTCTAAATCTGCATTTTCAGCCTTCCAGCTCTTTTCGTTAAGGAGATATTGCAAAGCATTTGGAAAAAATGTCAACGCGGTTTTCTCTAAGGCGGAATAAGCTGGGGCCGATTTTTCAACGTTATCTTGTTCACACAATGCCTACAAGTCTAAATCTGCATTTTCAGCCTTCTAGCTCTTTTCGTTAAGGAGATATTGCAAAGCATTTGGAAAAAATGTCAACGCGGTTTTCTCTAAGGCGGAATGAGCTGGGGCCGATTTTTCAACGTTATCTTGTTCACACAATGCCTACAAGTCTAAATCTGCATTTTCAGCCTTCTAGCTCTTTTCGTTAAGGAGATATTGCAAAGCATTTGGAAAAAATGTCAACGCGGTTTTCTCTAAGGCGGAATAAGCTGGGGCCGATTTTTCAACGCTATCTTGTTCCACACAATGCCTACAAGTCTAAATCTGCATTTTCAGCCTTCCAGCTCTTTTCGTTAAGGAGATATTGCAAAGCATTTGGAAAAAATGTCAACGTGGTTTTCTCTAAGGCGGAATAAGCTGGGGCCGATTTTTCAACGTTATCTTGTTCACACAATGCCTACAAGTCTAAATCTGCATTTTCAGCCTTCTAGCTCTTTTCGTTAAGGAGATATTGCAAAGCATTTGGAAAAAATGTCAACGCGGTTTTCTCTAAGGCGGAATAAGCTGGGGCCGATTTTTCAACGTTATCTTGTTCACACAATGCCTACAAGTCTAAATCTGCATTTTCAGCCTTCTAGCTCTTTTCGTTAAGGAGATATTGCAAAGCATTTGGAAAAAATGTCAACGCGGTTTTCTCTAAGGCGGAATGAGCTGGGGCCGATTTTTCAACGTTATCTTA
>NW_028142527.1:0-54741 GCF_055691185.1 Crinia signifera | reverse complement strand
TCCAGGCTTGCCCTGGCAACTGTTGCTGGGCCCCAAAGCGGAAGTGGGCGGGTCCTGGCGCCCTCCAGCCCCATGCCATGCCTAGGGTTGCCCTGGGAACTGTTGCTGGGCCCCAAAGCGGAAGTGGGCGGGTCCTACCGTCCTCCAGCCCCCTGCCATGCCCAGGCTTGCCCTGGCAGATGTTGCTGTTCCCCCAAAGCGGAAGTGGGCGGGTCCTACCGTCCTCCAGCCCCCTGCCATGCCCAGGCTTGCCCTGGCAACTGTTGCTGGGCCCCAAAGCGGAAGTGGGCGGGTCCTGGCGCCCTCCAGCCCCCTGCCATGCCCAGGGTTGCCCTGGGAACTGTTGCTGGGCCCCAAAGCGGAAGTGGGCGGGTCCTACCGTCCTCCAGCCCCCTGCCATGCCCAGGCTTGCCCTGGCAACTGTTGCTGTGCCCCAAAGCGGAAGTGGGCGGGTCCTGGCGCCCTCCAGCCCCCTGCCATGCCCAGGCTTGCCCTGGCAACTGTTGCTGGGCCCCAAAGCGGAAGTGGGCGGGTCCTACCGTCCTCCAGCCCCCTGCCATGCCCAAGCTTGCCCTGGCAACTGTTGCTGGGCCCCAAAGCGGAAGTGGGCGGGTCCTGGCGCCTTCCAGCCCCCTGCCATGCCCAGGCTTGCCCTGGCAACTGTTGCTGGGCCCCAAAGCGGAAGTGGGCGGGTCCTACCGTCCTCCAGCCCCCTGCCATGCCCAGGCTTGCCCTGGCAGATGTTGCTGGTCCCCAAAGCGGAAGTGGGCGGGTCCTGGCGCCCTCCAGCCCCATGCCATGCCCAGGGTTGCCCTGGGAACTGTTGCTGGGCCCCAAAGCGGAAGTGGGCGGGTCCTACCGTCCTCCAGCCCCCTGCCATGCCCAGGCTTGCCCTGGCAGATGTTGCTGGTCCCCAAAGCGGAAGTGGGCGGGTCCTGGCGCCCTCCAGCCCCATGCCATGCCCAGGGTTGCCCTGGGAACTGTTGCTGGGCCCCAAAGCGGAAGTGGGCGGGTCCTACCGTCCTCCAGCCCCCTGCCATGCCCAGGCTTGCCTGGCAACTGTTGCTGGGCCCCAAAGCGGAAGTGGGCGGGTCCTGGCGCCCTCCAGCCCCCTGCCATGCCCAGGGTTGCCCTGGGAACTGTTGCTGGGCCCCAAAGCAGAAGTGGGCGGGTCCTACCGTCCTCCATCCCCCTGCCATGCCCAGGCTTGCCCTGGCAGATGTTGCTGTTCCCCAAAGCGGAAGTGGGCGGGTCCTACCGTCCTCCAGCCCCCTGCCATGCCCAGGCTTGCCCTGGCAACTGTTGCTGGGCCCCAAAGCGGAAGTGGGCGGGTCCTACCGTCCTCCAGCCCCCTGCCATGCCCAGGCTTGCCCTGGCAACTGTTGCTGGGCCCCAAAGCGGAAGTGGGCGGGTCCTGGCGCCCTCCAGCCCCCTGCCATGCCCAGGCTTGCCCTGGCAACTGTTGCTGGGCCCCAAAGCGGAAGTGGGCGGGTCCTACCGTCCTCCAGCCCCCTGCCATGCCCAGGCTTGCCCTGGCAACTGTTGCTGGGCCCCAAAGCGGAAGTGGGCGGGTCCTGGCGCCCTCCAGCCCCCTGCCATGCCCAGGCTTGCCCTGGCAGATGTTGCTGGTCCCCAAAGCGGAAGTGGGCGGGTCCTGGCGCCCTCCAGCCCCATGCCATGCCCAGGGTTGCCCTGGGAACTGTTGCTGGGCCCCAAAGCGGAAGTGGGCGGGTCCTACCGTCCTCCAGCCCGCTGCCATGCCCAGGCTTGCCCTGGCAACTGTTGCTGGTCCCCAAAGCGGAAGTGGGCGGTTCCTACCGTCCTCCAGCCCCCTGCCATGCCCAGGCTTGCCCTGGCAACTGTTGCTGGGCCCCCAAAGCGGAAGTGGGCGGGTCCTACCGTCCTCCAGCCCCCTGCCATGCCCAGGCTTGCCCTGGCAACTGTTGCTGGGCCCCAAAGCAGAAGTGGGCGGGTCCTACCGTCCTCCATCCCCCTGCCATGCCCAGGCTTGCCCTGGCAGATGTTGCTGTTCCCCAAAGCGGAAGTGGGCGGGTACTACCGTACTCTAGCCCCCTGCCATGCCCAGGCTTGCCCTGGCAACTGTTGCTGGGCCCCAAAGCGGAAGTGGGCGGGTCCTGGCGCCCTCCAGCCCCCTGCCATGCCCAGGCTTGCCCTGGCAACTGTTGCTGGGCCCCAAAGCGGAAGTGGGCGGGTCCTACCGTCCTCCAGCCCCCTGCCATGCCCAGGCTTGCCCTGGCAGATGTTGCTGGTCCCCAAAGCGGAAGTGGGCGGGTCCTACCGTCCTCCAGCCCCCTGCCATGCCCAGGCTTGCCCTGGCAACTGTTGCTGGGCCCCAAAGCGGAAGTGGGCGGGTCCCACCGTCCTCCAGCCCCCTGCCATGCCCAGGCTTGCCCTGGCAACTGTTGCTGGGCCCCAAAGCGGAAGTGGGCGGGTCCTACCGTCCTCCAGCCCCCTGCCATGCCCAGGCTTGCCCTGGCAACTGTTGCTGGGCCCCAAAGCGGAAGTGGGCGGGTCCCACCGTCCTCCAGCCCCCTGCCATGCCCAGGCTTGCCCTGGCAACTGTTGCTGGGCCCCAAAGCGGAAGTGGGCGGGTCCCGGCGCCCTCCAGCCCCCTGCCATGCCCAGGGTTGCCCTGGCAACTGTTGCTGGGCCCCAAAGCGGAAGTGGGCGGGTCCTTCCGATCTCCAGCCCCCTGCCATGCCCAGGCTTGCCCTGGCAACTGTTGCTGGTCCCCAAAGCGGAAGTGGGCGGGTCCTACCGTCCTCCAGCCCCCTGCCATGCCCAGGCTTGCCCTGGCAACTGTTGCTGGGCCCCAAAGCGGAAGTGGGCGGGTCCTGGCGCCTTCCAGCCCCCTGCCATGCCCAGGCTTGCCCTGGCAACTGTTGCTGGGCCCCAAAGCGGAAGTGGGCGGGTCCTGGCGCCCTCCAGCCCCCTGCCATGCCCAGGCTTACCCTGGCAACTGTTGCTGGTCCCCAAAGCGGAAGTGGGCGGGTCCTACCGTCCTCCAGCCCCCTGCCATGCCCAGGCTTGCCCTGGCAACTGTTGATGGGCCCCAAAGCGGATGTGGGCGGGTCCTGGCGCCTTCCAGCCCCCTGCCATGCCCAGGCTTGCCCTGGCAACTGTTGCTGGGCCCCAAAGCGGAAGTGGGCGGGTCCCACCGTCCTCCAGCCCCCTGCCATGCCCAGGCTTGCCCTGGCAACTGTTGCTTGGCCCCAAAGCGGAAGTGGGCGGGTCCTGGCGCCCTCCAGCCCCCTGCCATGCCCAGCAACTGTTGATGGGCCCCAAAGCGGATGTGGGCGGGTCCTGGCGCCTTCCAGCCCCCCTGCCATGCCCAGGCTTGCCTTGGCAACTGTTGCTGGGCCCCAAAGCGGAAGTGGGCGGGTCCTGGCGCCCTCCAGCCCCCTGCCATGCCCAGGCTTACCCTGGCAACTGTTGCTGGTCCCCAAAGCGGAAGTGGGCGGGTCCTACCGTCCTCCAGCCCCCTGCCATGCCCAGGCTTGCCCTGGCAACTGTTGATGGGCCCCAAAGCGGATGTGGGCGGGTCCTGGCGCCTTCCAGCCCCCTGCCATGCCCAGGCTTGCCCTGGCAACTGTTGCTGGGCCCCAAAGCGGAAGTGGGCGGGTCCCACCGTCCTCCAGCCCCCTGCCATGCCAGGCTTGCCCTGGCAACTGTTGCTTGGCCCCAAAGCGGAAGTGGGCGGGGTCCTGGCGCCCTCCAGCCCCCTGCCATGCCCAGCAACTGTTGATGGGCCCCAAAGCGGATGTGGGCGGGTCCTGGCGCCTTCCAGCCCCCTGCCATGCCCAGGCTTGCCCTGGCAACTGTTGCTGGTCCCCAAAGCGGAAGTGGGCGGGTCCTACCGTCCTCCAGCCCCCTGCCATGCCCAGGCTTGCCCTGGCAACTGTTGCTGGGCCCCAAAGCGGAAGTGGGCGGGTCCTGGCGCCTTCCAGCCCCCTGCCATGCCCAGGCTTGCCCTGGCAACTGTTGCTGGGCCCCAAAGCGGAAGTGGGCGGGTCCTGGCGCCCTCCAGCCCCCTGCCATGCCCAGGCTTGCCCTGGCAACTGTTGCTGGGCCCCAAAGCGGAAGTGGGCGGGTCCTGGCGCCCTCCAGCCCCCTGCCATGCCCAGGCTTGCCCTGGCAACTGTTGCTGGGCCCCAAAGCGGAAGTGGGCGGGTCCTACCGTCCTCCAGCCCCCTGCCATGCCCAGGCTTGCCCTGGCAACTGTTGCTGGGCCCCAAAGCGGAAGTGGGCGGGTCCTGGCGCCCTCCAGCCCCATGCCATGCCCAGGGTTGCCCTGGGAACTGTTGCTGGGCCCCAAAGCGGAAGTGGGCGGGTCCTACCGTCCTCCAGCCCCCTGCCATGCCCAGGCTTGCCCTGGCAGATGTTGCTGTTCCCCAAAGCGGAAGTGGGCGGGTCCTACCGTCCTCCAGCCCCCTGCCATGCCCAGGCTTGCCCTGGCAACTGTTGCTGGGCCCCAAAGCGGAAGTGGGCGGGTCCTGGCGCCCTCCAGCCCCCTGCCATGCCCAGGGTTGCCCTGGGAACTGTTGCTGGGCCCCAAAGCGGAAGTGGGCGGGTCCTACCGTCCTCCAGCCCCCTGCCATGCCCAGGCTTGCCCTGGCAACTGTTGCTGTGCCCCAAAGCGGAAGTGGGCGGGTCCTGGCGCCCTCCAGCCCCCTGCCATGCCCAGGCTTGCCCTGGCAACTGTTGCTGGGCCCCAAAGCGGAAGTGGGCGGGTCATACCGTCCTCCAGCCCCCTGCTATGCCCAGGCTTGCCCTGGCAACTGTTGCTGGGCCCCACAGCGGAAGTGGGCGGGTCCTGGTGCCCTCCAGCCCCCTGCCATGCCCAGGCTTGCCCTGGCAGATGTTGCTGGTCCCCAAAGCGGAAGTGGGCGGGTCCTACCGTCCTCCAGCCCCCTGCCATGCCCAGGCTTGCCCTGGCAACTGTTGCTGGGCCCCAAAGCGGAAGTGGGCGGGTCCTGGCGCCCTCCAGCCCCCTGCCATGCCCAGGCTTGCCCTGGCAACTGTTGATGGGCCCCAAAGCGGAAGTGGGCGGGTCCTACCGTCCTCCAGCCCCCTGCCATGCCCAGGCTTGCCCTGGCAACTGTTGCTGGTCCCCAAAGCGGAAGTGGGCGGGTCCTACCGTCCTCCAGCCCCCTGCCATGCCCAAGCTTGCCCTGGCAACTGTTGCTGGGCCCCAAAGCGGAAGTGGGCGGGTCCTGGCGCCTTCCAGCCCCCTGCCATGCCCAGGCTTGCCCTGGCAACTGTTGCTGGGCCCCAAAGCGGAAGTGGGCGGGTCCTACCGTCCTCCAGCCCCCTGCCATGCCCAGGCTTGCCCTGGCAGATGTTGCTGGTCCCCAAAGCGGAAGTGGGCGGGTCCTGGCGCCTTCCAGCCCCCTGCCATGCCCAGGCTTGCCCTGGCAACTGTTGCTGGGCCCCAAAGCGGAAGTGGGCGGGTCCTGGCGCCCTCCAGCCCCCTGCCATGCCCAGGCTTGCCCTGGCAACTGTTGCTGGGCCCCAAAGCGGAAGTGGGCGGGTCCTGGCGCCCTCCAGCCCCCTGCCATGCCCAGGCTTGCCCTGGCAACTGTTGCTGGGCCCCAAAGCGGAAGTGGGCGGGTCCTACCGTCCTCCAGCCCCCTGCCATGCCCAGGCTTGCCCTGGCAACTGTTGCTGGGCCCCAAAGCGGAAGTGGGCGGGTCCTGGCGCCCTCCAGCCCCATGCCATGCCCAGGGTTGCCCTGGGAACTGTTGCTGGGCCCCAAAGCGGAAGTGGGCGGGTCCTACCGTCCTCCAGCCCCCTGCCATGCCCAGGCTTGCCCTGGCAGATGTTGCTGTTCCCCAAAGCGGAAGTGGGCGGGTCCTACCGTCCTCCAGCCCCCTGCCATGCCCAGGCTTGCCCTGGCAACTGTTGCTGGGCCCCAAAGCGGAAGTGGGCGGGTCCTGGCGCCCTCCAGCCCCCTGCCATGCCCAGGGTTGCCCTGGGAACTGTTGCTGGGCCCCAAAGCGGAAGTGGGCGGGTCCTGGCGCCCTCCAGCCCCCTGCCATGCCCAGGCTTGCCCTGGCAGATGTTGCTGGTCCCCAAAGCGGAAGTGGGCGGGTCCTACCGTCCTCCAGCCCCCTGCCATGCCCAGGCTTGCCCTGGCAACTGTTGCTGGGCCCCAAAGCGGAAGTGGGCGGGTCCTGGCGCCCTCCAGCCCCCTGCCATGCCCAGGCTTGCCCTGGCAACTGTTGATGGGCCCCAAAGCGGAAGTGGGCGGGTCCTACCGTCCTCCAGCCCCCTGCCATGCCCAGGCTTGCCCTGGCAACTGTTGCTGGTCCCCAAAGCGGAAGTGGGCGGGTCCTACCGTCCTCCAGCCCCCTGCCATGCCCACGCTTGCCCTGGCAACTGTTGCTGGGCCCCAAAGCGGAAGTGGGCGGGTCCTGGCGCCTTCCAGCCCCCTGCCATGCCCAGGCTTGCCCTGGCAACTGTTGCTGGGCCCCAAAGCGGAAGTGGGCGGGTCCTACCGTCCTCCAGCCCCCTGCCATGCCCAGGCTTGCCCTGGCAGATGTTGCTGGTCCCCAAAGCGGAAGTGGGCGGGTCCTGGCGCCCTCCAGCCCCATGCCATGCCCAGGGTTGCCCTGGGAACTGTTGCTGGGCCCCAAAGCGGAAGTGGGCGGGTCCTACCGTCCTCCAGCCCCCTGCCATGCCCAGGCTTGCCCTGGCAACTGTTGCTGGGCCCCAAAGCGGAAGTGGGCGGGTCCTGGCGCCCTCCAGCCCCCTGCCATGCCCAGGGTTGCCCTGGGAACTGTTGCTGGGCCCCAAAGCGGAAGTGGGCGGGTCCTACCGTCCTCCAGCCCCCTGCCATGCCCAGGCTTGCCCTGGCAGATGTTGCTGGGCCCCAAAGCGGAAGTGGGCGGGTCCTGGCGCCTTCCAGCCCCCTGCCATGCCCAGGCTTGCCCTGGCAACTGTTGCTGGGCCCCAAAGCGGAAGTGGGCGGGTCCTACCGTCCTCCAGCCCCCTGCCATGCCCAGGCTTGCCCTGGCAACTGTTGCTGGTCCCCAAAGCGGAAGTGGGCGGGTCCTACCGTCCTCCAGCCCCCTGCCATGCCCAAGCTTGCCCTGGCAACTGTTGCTGGGCCCCAAAGCGGAAGTGGGGCGGGTCCTGGCGCCTTCCAGCCCCCTGCCATGCCCAGGCTTGCCCTGGCAACTGTTGCTGGGCCCCAAAGCGGAAGTGGGCGGGTCCTACCGTCCTCCAGCCCCCTGCCATGCCCAGGCTTGCCCTGGCAGATGTTGCTGGTCCCCAAAGCGGAAGTGGGCGGGTCCTGGCGCCTTCCAGCCCCCTGCCATGCCCAGGCTTGCCCTGGCAACTGTTGCTGGGCCCCAAAGCGGAAGTGGGCGGGTCCTGGCGCCCTTCAGCCCCCTGCCATGCCCAGGCTTGCCCTGGCAACTGTTGCTGGGCCCCAAAGCGGAAGTGGGCGGGTCCTGGCGCCCTCCAGCCCCCTGCCATGCCCAGGCTTGCCCTGGCAACTGTTGCTGGGCCCCAAAGCGGAAGTGGGCGGGTCCTACCGTCCTCCAGCCCCCTGCCATGCCCAGGCTTGCCCTGGCAACTGTTGCTGGGCCCCAAAGCGGAAGTGGGCGGGTCCTGGCGCCCTCCAGCCCCATGCCATGCCCAGGGTTGCCCTGGGAACTGTTGCTGGGCCCCAAAGCGGAAGTGGGCGGGTCCTACCGTCCTCCAGCCCCCTGCCATGCCCAGGCTTGCCCTGGCAGATGTTGCTGTTCCCCAAAGCGGAAGTGGGCGGGTCCTACCGTCCTCCAGCCCCCTGCCATGCCCAGGCTTGCCCTGGCAACTGTTGCTGGGCCCCAAAGCGGAAGTGGGCGGGTCCTGGCGCCCTCCAGCCCCCTGCCATGCCCAGGGTTGCCCTGGGAACTGTTGCTGGGCCCCAAAGCGGAAGTGGGCGGGTCCTACCGTCCTCCAGCCCCCTGCCATGCCCAGGCTTGCCCTGGCAACTGTTGCTGTGCCCCAAAGCGGAAGTGGGCGGGTCCTGGCGCCCTCCAGCCCCCTGCCATGCCCAGGCTTGCCCTGGCAACTGTTGCTGGGCCCCAAAGCGGAAGTGGGCGGGTCATACCGTCCTCCAGCCCCCTGCTATGCCCAGGCTTGCCCTGGCAACTGTTGCTGGGCCCCACAGCGGAAGTGGGCGGGTCCTGGTGCCCTCCAGCCCCCTGCCATGCCCAGGCTTGCCCTGGCAGATGTTGCTGGTCCCCAAAGCGGAAGTGGGCGGGTCCTACCGTCCTCCAGCCCCCTGCCATGCCCAGGCTTGCCCTGGCAACTGTTGCTGGGCCCCAAAGCGGAAGTGGGCGGGTCCTGGCGCCCTCCAGCCCCCTGCCATGCCCAGGCTTGCCCTGGCAACTGTTGATGGGCCCCAAAGCGGAAGTGGGCGGGTCCTACCGTCCTCCAGCCCCCTGCCATGCCCAGGCTTGCCCTGGCAACTGTTGCTGGTCCCCAAAGCGGAAGTGGGCGGGTCCTACCGTCCTCCAGCCCCCTGCCATGCCCAAGCTTGCCCTGGCAACTGTTGCTGGGCCCCAAAGCGGAAGTGGGCGGGGTCCTGGCGCCTTCCAGCCCCCTGCCATGCCCAGGCTTGCCCTGGCAACTGTTGCTGGGCCCCAAAGCGGAAGTGGGCGGGTCCTACCGTCCTCCAGCCCCCTGCCATGCCCAGGCTTGCCCTGGCAGATGTTGCTGGTCCCCAAAGCGGAAGTGGGCGGGTCCTGGCGCC
Organism: Crinia signifera; assembly: GCF_055691185.1. Lineage (NCBI taxonomy): Eukaryota > Metazoa > Chordata > Amphibia > Anura > Myobatrachidae > Crinia > Crinia signifera. The sequence goes on along the minus strand of NW_028142527.1, from coordinate 45,977 downwards.
CTCCAGCCCCATGCCATGCCCAGGGTTGCCCTGGGAACTGTTGCTGGGCCCCAAAGCGGAAGTGGGCGGGTCCTACCGTCCTCCAGCCCCCTGCCATGCCCAGGCTTGCCCTGGCAACTGTTGCTGGGCCCCAAAGCGGAAGTGGGCGGGTCCTGGCGCCCTCCAGCCCCCTGCCATGCCCAGGGTTGCCCTGGGAACTGTTGCTGGGCCCCAAAGCGGAAGTGGGCGGGTCCTACCGTCCTCCAGCCCCCTGCCATGCCCAGGCTTGCCCTGGCAGATGTTGCTGGGCCCCAAAGCGGAAGTGGGCGGGTCCTGGCGCCCTCCAGCCCCATGCCATGCCCAGGGTTGCCCTGGGAACTGTTGCTGGGCCCCAAAGCGGAAGTGGGCGGGTCCTACCGTCCTCCAGCCCCCTGCCATGCCCTGGCTTGCCCTGGCAACTGTTGCTGGTCCCCAAAGCGGAAGTGGGCGGGTCCTACCGTCCTCCAGCCCCCTGCCATGCCCAGGCTTGCCCTGGCAACTGTTGCTGGGCCCCAAAGCGGAAGTGGGCGGGTCCTGGCGCCTTCCAGCCCCCTGCCATGCCCAGGCTTGCCCTGGCAACTGTTGCTGGGCCCCAAAGCGGAAGTGGGCGGGTCCTACCGTCCTCCAGCCCCCTGCCATGCCCAGGCTTGCCCTGGCAACTGTTGCTGGGCCCCAAAGCGGAAGTGGGCGGGTCCTTCCGTCCTCCAGCCCCCTGCCATGCCCAGGCTTGCCCTGGCAGATGTTGCTGGGCCCCAAAGCGGAAGTGGCCGGGTCCTTCCGTCCTCCAGCCCCCTGCCATGCCCAGGCTTGCCCTGGCAACTGTTGCTGGTCCCCAAAGCGGAAGTGGGCGGTTCCTACCGTCCTCCAGCCCCCTGCCATGCCCAGGCTTGCGATGGCAACTGTTGCTGGGCCCCAAAGCGGAAGTGGGCGGGTCCTACCGTCCTCCAGCCCCCTGCCATGCCCAGGCTTGCCCTGGCAGATGTTGCTGGTCCCCAAAGCGGAAGTGGGCGGGTCCTACCGTCCTCCAGCCCCCTGCCATGCCCAGGCTTGCCCTGGCAACTGTTGCTGGGCCCCAAAGCGGAAGTGGGCGGGTCCTGGCGCCCTCCAGCCCCCTGCCATGCCCAGGCTTGCCCTGGCAACTGTTGCTGGGCCCCAAAGCGGAAGTGGGCGGGTCCTACCGTCCTCCAGCCCCCTGCCATGCCCAGGCTTGCCCTGGCAACTGTTGCTGGGCCCCAAAGCGGAAGTGGGCGGGTCCTGGCGCCCTCCAGCCCCCTGCCATGCCCAGGCTTGCCCTGGCAACTGTTGCTGGGCCCCAAAGCGGAAGTGGGCGGGTCCCACCGTCCTCCAGCCCCCTGCCATGCCCAGGCTTGCCCTGGCAACTGTTGCTGGGCCCCAAAGCGGAAGTGGGCGGGTCCTGGCGCCCTCCAGCCCCCTGCCATGCCCAGGGTTGCCCTGGCAACTGTTGCTGGGCCCCAAAGCGGAAGTGGGCGGGTCCTTCCGTCCTCCAGCCCCCTGCCATGCCCAGGCTTGCCCTGGCAACTGTTGCTGGGCCCCAAAGCGGAAGTGGGCGGGTCCTACCGTCCTCCAGCCCCCTGCCATGCCCAGGCTTGCCCTGGCAGATGTTGCTGGTCCCCAAAGCGGAAGTGGGCGGGTCCTACCGTCCTCCAGCCCCCTGCCATGCCCAGGCTTGCCCTGGCAACTGTTGCTGGGCCCCAAAGCGGAAGTGGGCGGGTCCTACCGTCCTCCAGCCCCCTGCCATGCCCAGGCTTGCCCTGGCAACTGTTGCTGGGCCCCAAAGCGGAAGTGGGCTGGTCCTACCGTCCTCCAGCCCCCTGCCATGCCCAGGCTTGCCCTGGCAACTGTTGCTGGGCCCCAAAGCGGAAGTGGGCGGGTCCTGGCGCCCTCCAGCCCCCTGCCATGCCCAGGCTTGCCCTGGCAACTGTTGCTGGGCCCCAAAGCGGAAGTGGGCGGGTCCCACCGTCCTCCAGCCCCCTGCCATGCCCAGGCTTGCCCTGGCAACTGATGCTGGGCCCCAAAGCGGAAGTGGGCGGGTCCTACCGTCCTCCAGCCCCCTGCCATGCCCAGGCTTGCCCTGGCAACTGTTGCTGGGCCCCAAAGCGGAAGTGGGCGGGTCCTGGCGCCCTCCAGCCCCCTGCCATGCCCAGGCTTGCCCTGGCAACTGTTGCTGGGCCCCAAAGCGGAAGTGGGCGGGTCCTACCGTCCTCCAGCCCCCTGCCATGCCCAGGCTTGCCCTGGCAACTGTTGCTGGGCCCCAAAGCGGAAGTGGGCGGGTCCTGGCGCCCTCCAGCCCCATGCCATGCCCAGGGTTGCCTTGGGAACTGTTGCTGGGCCCCAAAGCGGAAGTGGGCGGGTCCTACCGTCCTCCAGCCCCCTGCCATGCCCAGGCTTGCCCTGGCAACTGTTGCTGGTCCCCAAAGCGGAAGTGGGCGGGTCCTACCGTCCTCCAGCCCCCTGCCATGCCCAGGCTTGCCCTGGCAACTGTTGCTGGGCCCCAAAGCGGAAGTGGGCGGGTCCTGGCGCCCTCCAGCCCCCTGCCATGCCCAGCAACTGTTGATGGGCCCCAAAGCGGATGTGGGCGGGTCCTGGCGCCTTCCAGCCCCCTGCCATGCCCAGGCTTGCCCTGGCAACTGTTGCTGGGCCCCAAAGCGGAAGTGGGCGGGTCCCACCGTCCTCCAGCCCCCTGCCATGCCCAGGCTTGCCCTGGCAACTGTTGCTGGGCCCCAAAGCGGAAGTGGGCGGGTCCTTCCGTCCTCCAGCCCCCTGCCATGCCCAGGCTTGCCCTGGCAACTGTTGCTGGGCCCCAAAGCGGAAGTGGGCGGGTCCTACCGTCCTCCAGCCCCCTGCCATGCCCAGGGTTGCCCTGGCAACTGTTGCTGGGCCCCAAAGCGGAAGTGGGCGGGTCCTTCCGTCCTCCAGCCCCCTGCCATGCCCAGGCTTGCCCTGGCAACTGTTGCTGGGCCCCAAAGCGGAAGTGGGCGGGTCCTACCGTCCTCCAGCCCCCTGCCATGCCCAGGCTTGCCCTGGCAACTGTTGCTGGGCCCCAAAGCGGAAGTGGGCGGGTCCTGGCGCCCTCCAGCCCCCTGCCATGCCCAGGCTTGCCCTGGCAACTGTTGCTGGGCCCCAAAGCGGAAGTGGGCGGGTCCTACCGTCCTCCAGCCCCCTGCCATGCCCAGGCTTGCCCTGGCAACTGTTGCTGGGCCCCAAAGCGGAAGTGGGCGGGTCCTGGCGCCCTCCAGCCCCCTGCCATGCCCAGGCTTGCCCTGGCAACTGTTGCTGGGCCCCAAAGCGGAAGTGGGCGGGTCCTACCGTCCTCCAGCCCCCTGCCATGCCCAGGCTTGCCCTGGCAACTGTTGCTGGGCCCCAAAGCGGAAGTGGGCGGGTCCTGGCGCCCTCCAGCCCCATGCCATGCCCAGGGTTGCCCTGGGAACTGTTGCTGGGCCCCAAAGCGGAAGTGGGCGGGTCCTACCGTCCTCCAGCCCCCTGCCATGCCCAGGCTTGCCCTGGCAGATGTTGCTGTTCCCCAAAGCGGAAGTGGGCGGGTCCTACCGTCCTCCAGCCCCCTGCCATGCCCAGGCTTGCCCTGGCAACTGTTGATGGGCCCCAAAGCGGAAGTGGGCGGGTCCTACCGTCCTCCAGCCCCCTGCCATGCCCAGGCTTGCCCTGGCAACTGTTGCTGGGCCCCAAAGCGGAAGTGGGCGGGTCCTACCGTCCTCCAGCCCCCTGCCATGCCCAGGCTTGCCCTGGCAACTGTTGCTGGGCCCCAAAGCGGAAGTGGGCGGGTCCTGGCGCCCTCCAGCCCCCTGCCATGCCCAGGCTTGCCCTGGCAACTGTTGCTGGGCCCCAAAGCGGAAGTGGGCGGGTCCTACCGTCCTCCAGCCCCCTGCCATGCCCAGGCTTGCCCTGGCAACTGTTGCTGGGCCCCAAAGCGGAAGTGGGCGGGTCCTGGCGCCCTCCAGCCCCATGCCATGCCCAGGGTTGCCCTGGGAACTGTTGCTGGGCCCCAAAGCGGAAGTGGGCGGGTCCTACCGTCCTCCAGCCCCCTGCCATGCCCAGGCTTGCCCTGGCAGATGTTGCTGTTCCCCAAAGCGGAAGTGGGCGGGTCCTACCGTCCTCCAGCCCCCTGCCATGCCCAGGCTTGCCCTGGCAACTGTTGCTGGGCCCCAAAGCGGAAGTGGGCGGGTCCTACCGTCCTCCAGCCCCCTGCCATGCCCAGGCTTGCCCTGGCAACTGTTGCTGGGCCCCAAAGCGGAAGTGGGCGGGTCCTACCGTCCTCCAGCCCCCTGCCATGCCCAGGCTTGCCCTGGCAACTGTTGCTGGGCCCCAAAGCGGAAGTGGGCGGGTCCTGGCGCCCTCCAGCCCCCTGCCATGCCCAGGCTTGCCCTGGCAACTGTTGCTGGGCCCCAAAGCGGAAGTGGGCGGGTCCTACCGTCCTCCAGCCCCCTGCCATGCCCATGCTTGCCCTGGCAACTGTTGCTGGGCCCCAAAGCGGAAGTGGGCGGGTCCTGGCGCCTTCCAGCCCCCTGCCATGCCCAGGCTTGCCCTGGCAACTGTTGCTGGGCCCCAAAGCGGAAGTGGGCGGGTCCTGGCGCCCTCCAGCCCCCTGCCATGCCCAGGCTTGCCCTGGCAACTGTTGCTGGGCCCCAAAGCGGAAGTGGGCGGGTCCTGGCGCCCTCCAGCCCCCTGCCATGCCCAGGGTTGCCCTGGGAACTGTTGCTGGGCCCCAAAGCGGAAGTGGGCGGGTCCTACCGTCCTCCAGCCCCCTGCCATGCCCAGGCTTGCCCTGGCAACTGTTGCTGTGCCCCAAAGCGGAAGTGGGCGGGTCCTGGCGCCCTCCAGCCCCATGCCATGCCCAGGGTTGCCCTGGGAACTGTTGCTGGGCCCCAAAGCGGAAGTGGGCGGGTCCTACCGTCCTCCAGCCCCCTGCCATGCCCAGGCTTGCCCTGGCAGATGTTGCTGTTCCCCAAAGCGGAAGTGGGCGGGTCCTACCGTCCTCCAGCCCCCTGCCATGCCCAGGCTTGCCCTGGCAACTGTTGCTGGGCCCCAAAGCGGAAGTGGGCGGGTCCTGGCGCCCTCCAGCCCCCTGCCATGCCCAGGGTTGCCCTGGGAACTGTTGCTGGGCCCCAAAGCGGAAGTGGGCGGGTCCTACCGTCCTCCAGCCCCCTGCCATGCCCAGGCTTGCCCTGGCAACTGTTGCTGTGCCCCAAAGCGGAAGTGGGCGGGTCCTGGCGCCCTCCAGCCCCCTGCCATGCCCAGGCTTGCCCTGGCAACTGTTGCTGGGCCCCAAAGCGGAAGTGGGCGGGTCATACCGTCCTCCAGCCCCCTGCTATGCCCAGGCTTGCCCTGGCAACTGTTGCTGGGCCCCACAGCGGAAGTGGGCGGGTCCTGGTGCCCTCCAGCCCCCTGCCATGCCCAGGCTTGCCCTGGCAGATGTTGCTGGTCCCCAAAGCGGAAGTGGGCGGGTCCTACCGTCCTCCAGCCCCCTGCCATGCCCAGGCTTGCCCTGGCAACTGTTGCTGGGCCCCAAAGCGGAAGTGGGCGGGTCCTGGCGCCCTCCATCCCCCTGCCATGCCCAGGCTTGCCCTGGCAACTGTTGATGGGCCCCAAAGCGGAAGTGGGCGGGTCCTACCGTCCTCCAGCCCCCTGCCATGCCCAGGCTTGCCCTGGCAACTGTTGCTGGTCCCCAAAGCGGAAGTGGGCGGGTCCTACCGTCCTCCAGCCCCCTGCCATGCCCAAGCTTGCCCTGGCAACTGTTGCTGGGCCCCAAAGCGGAAGTGGGCGGGTCCTGGCGCCTTCCAGCCCCCTGCCATGCCCAGGCTTGCCCTGGCAGATGTTGCTGGTCCCCAAAGCGGAAGTGGGCGGGTCCTGGCGCCCTCCAGCCCCCTGCCATGCCCAGGCTTGCCCTGGCAGATGTTGCTGGTCCCCAAAGCGGAAGTGGGCGGGTCCTGGCGCCCTCCAGCCCCATGCCATGCCCAGGGTTGCCCTGGGAACTGTTGCTGGGCCCCAAAGCGGAAGTGGGCGGGTCCTACCGTCCTCCAGCCCCCTGCCATGCCCAGGCTTGCCCTGGCAACTGTTGCTGGGCCCCAAAGCGGAAGTGGGCGGGTCCTGGCGCCCTCCAGCCCCCTGCCATGCCCAGGGTTGCCCTGGGAACTGTTGCTGGGCCCCAAAGCGGAAGTGGGCGGGTCCTACCGTCCTCCAGCCCCCTGCCATGCCCAGGCTTGCCCTGGCAGATGTTGCTGGGCCCCAAAGCGGAAGTGGGCGGGTCCTGGCGCCCTCCAGCCCCATGCCATGCCCAGGGTTGCCCTGGGAACTGTTGCTGGGCCCCAAAGCGGAAGTGGGCGGGTCCTACCGTCCTCCAGCCCCCTGCCATGCCCTGGCTTGCCCTGGCAACTGTTGCTGGTCCCCAAAGCGGAAGTGGGCGGGTCCTACCGTCCTCCAGCCCCCTGCCATGCCCAGGCTTGCCCTGGCAACTGTTGCTGGGCCCCAAAGCGGAAGTGGGCGGGTCCTGGCGCCTTCCAGCCCCCTGCCATGCCCAGGCTTGCCCTGGCAACTGTTGCTGGGCCCCAAAGCGGAAGTGGGCGGGTCCTACCGTCCTCCAGCCCCCTGCCATGCCCAGGCTTGCCCTGGCAACTGTTGCTGGGCCCCAAAGCGGAAGTGGGCGGGTCCTTCCGTCCTCCAGCCCCCTGCCATGCCCAGGCTTGCCCTGGCAGATGTTGCTGGGCCCCAAAGCGGAAGTGGGCGGGTCCTTCCGTCCTCCAGCCCCCTGCCATGCCCAGGCTTGCCCTGGCAACTGTTGCTGGTCCCCAAAGCGGAAGTGGGCGGTTCCTACCGTCCTCCAGCCCCCTGCCATGCCCAGGCTTGCCCTGGCAACTGTTGCTGGGCCCCAAAGCGGAAGTGGGCGGGTCCTACCGTCCTCCAGCCCCCTGCCATGCCCAGGCTTGCCCTGGCAGATGTTGCTGGTCCCCAAAGCGGAAGTGGGCGGGTCCTACCGTCCTCCAGCCCCCTGCCATGCCCAGGCTTGCCCTGGCAACTGTTGCTGGGCCCCAAAGCGGAAGTGGGCGGGTCCTGGCGCCCTCCAGCCCCCTGCCATGCCCAGGCTTGCCCTGGCAACTGTTGCTGGGCCCCAAAGCGGAAGTGGGCGGGTCCTACCGTCCTCCAGCCCCCTGCCATGCCCAGGCTTGCCCTGGCAACTGTTGCTGGGCCCCAAAGCGGAAGTGGGCGGGTCCTGGCGCCCTCCAGCCCCCTGCCATGCCCAGGCTTGCCCTGGCAACTGTTGCTGGGCCCCAAAGCGGAAGTGGGCGGGTCCCACCGTCCTCCAGCCCCCTGCCATGCCCAGGCTTGCCCTGGCAACTGTTGCTGGGCCCCAAAGCGGAAGTGGGCGGGTCCTGGCGCCCTCCAGCCCCCTGCCATGCCCAGGGTTGCCCTGGCAACTGTTGCTGGGCCCCAAAGCGGAAGTGGGCGGGTCCTTCCGTCCTCCAGCCCCCTGCCATGCCCAGGCTTGCCCTGGCAACTGTTGCTGGGCCCCAAAGCGGAAGTGGGCGGGTCCTACCGTCCTCCAGCCCCCTGCCATGCCCAGGCTTGCCCTGGCAGATGTTGCTGGTCCCCAAAGCGGAAGTGGGCGGGTCCTACCGTCCTCCAGCCCCCTGCCATGCCCAGGCTTGCCCTGGCAACTGTTGCTGGGCCCCAAAGCGGAAGTGGGCGGGTCCTACCGTCCTCCAGCCCCCTGCCATGCCCAGGCTTGCCCTGGCAACTGTTGCTGGGCCCCAAAGCGGAAGTGGGCGGGTCCTACCGTCCTCCAGCCCCCTGCCATGCCCAGGCTTGCCCTGGCAACTGTTGCTGGGCCCCAAAGCGGAAGTGGGCGGGTCCTGGCGCCCTCCAGCCCCCTGCCATGCCCAGGCTTGCCCTGGCAACTGTTGCTGGGCCCCAAAGCGGAAGTGGGCGGGTCCCACCGTCCTCCAGCCCCCTGCCATGCCCAGGCTTGCAACTGTTGCTGGGCCCCAAAGCGGAAGTGGGCGGGTCCTACCGTCCTCCAGCCCCCTGCCATGCCCAGGCTTGCCCTGGCAACTGTTGCTGGGCCCCAAAGCGGAAGTGGGCGGGTCCTGGCGCCCTCCAGCCCCCTGCCATGCCCAGGCTTGCCCTGGCAACTGTTGCTGGGCCCCAAAGCGGAAGTGGGCGGGTCCTACCGTCCTCCAGCCCCCTGCCATGCCCAAGCTTGCCCTGGCAACTGTTGCTGGGCCCCAAAGCGGAAGTGGGCGGGTCCTGGCGCCTTCCAGCCCCCTGCCATGCCCAGGCTTGCCCTGGCAGATGTTGCTGGTCCCCAAAGCGGAAGTGGGCGGGTCCTGGCGTCCTCCAGCCCCCTGCCATGCCCAGGCTTGCCCTGGCAGATGTTGCTGGTCCCCAAAGCGGAAGTGGGCGGGTCCTGGCGCCCTCCAGCCCCATGCCATGCCCAGGGTTGCTCTGGGAACTGTTGCTGGGCCCCAAAGCGGGAAGTGGGCGGGTCCTACCGTCCTCCAGCCCCCTGCCATGCCCAGGCTTGCCCTGGCAACTGTTGCTGGGCCCCAAAGCGGAAGTGGGCGGGTCCTGGCGCCCTCCAGCCCCCTGCCATGCCCAGGGTTGCCCTGGGAACTGTTGCTGGGCCCCAAAGCGGAAGTGGGCGGGTCCTACCGTCCTCCAGCCCCCTGCCATGCCCAGGCTTGCCCTGGCAGATGTTGCTGGGCCCCAAAGCGGAAGTGGGCGGGTCCTGGCGCCCTCCAGCCCCATGCCATGCCCAGGGTTGCCCTGGGAACTGTTGCTGGGCCCCAAAGCGGAAGTGGGCGGGTCCTACCGTCCTCCAGCCCCCTGCCATGCCCTGGCTTGCCCTGGCAACTGTTGCTGGTCCCCAAAGCGGAAGTGGGCGGGTCCTACCGTCCTCCAGCCCCCTGCCATGCCCAGGCTTGCCCTGGCAACTGTTGCTGGGCCCCAAAGCGGAAGTGGGCGGGTCCTGGCGCCTTCCTGCCCCCTGCCATGCCCAGGCTTGCCCTGGCAACTGTTGCTGGGCCCCAAAGCGGAAGTGGGCGGGTCCTACCGTCCTCCAGCCCCTGCCATGCCCAGGCTTGCCCTGGCAACTGTTGCTGGGCCCCAAAGCGGAAGTGGGCGGGTCCTTCCGTCCTCCAGCCCCCTGCCATGCCCAGGCTTGCCCTGGCAGATGTTGCTGGGCCCCAAAGCGGAAGTGGGCGGGTCCTTCCGTCCTCCAGCCCCCTGCCATGCCCAGGCTTGCCCTGGCAACTGTTGCTGGTCCCCAAAGCGGAAGTGGGCGGTTCCTACCGTCCTCCAGCCCCCTGCCATGCCCAGGCTTGCCCTGGCAACTGTTGCTGGGCCCCAAAGCGGAAGTGGGCGGGTCCTACCGTCCTCCAGCCCCCTGCCATGCCCAGGCTTGCCCTGGCAGATGTTGCTGGTCCCCAAAGCGGAAGTGGGCGGGTCCTACCGTCCTCCAGCCCCCTGCCATGCCCAGGCTTGCCCTGGCAACTGTTGCTGGGCCCCAAAGCGGAAGTGGGCGGGTCCTGGCGCCCTCCAGCCCCCTGCCATGCCCAGGCTTGCCCTGGCAACTGTTGCTGGGCCCAAAGCGGAAGTGGGCGGGTCCTACCGTCCTCCAGCCCCATGCCATGCCCAGGCTTGCCCTGGCAACTGTTGCTGGGCCCCAAAGCGGAAGTGGGGCGGGTCCTGGCGCCCTCCAGCCCCCTGCCATGCCCAGGCTTGCCCTCGCAACTGTTGCTGGGCCCCAAAGCGGAAGTGGGCGGGTCCCACCGTCCTCCAGCCCCCTGCCATGCCCAGGCTTGCCCTGGCAACTGTTGCTGGGCCCCAAAGCGGAAGTGGGCGGGTCCTGGCGCCCTCCAGCCCCCTGCCATGCCCAGGGTTGCCCTGGCAACTGTTGCTGGGCCCCAAAGCGGAAGTGGGCGGGTCCTTCCGTCCTCCAGCCCCCTGCCATGCCCAGGCTTGCCCTGGCAACTGTTGCTGGGCCCCAAAGCGGAAGTGGGCGGGTCCTACCGTCCTCCAGCCCCCTGCCATGCCCAGGCTTGCCCTGGCAGATGTTGCTGGTCCCCAAAGCGGAAGTGGGCGGGTCCTACCGTCCTCCAGCCCCCTGCCATGCCCAGGCTTGCCCTGGCAACTGTTGCTGGGCCCCAAAGCGGAAGTGGGCGGGTCCTACCGTCCTCCAGCCCCCTGCCATGCCCAGGCTTGCCCTGGCAACTGTTGCTGGGCCCCAAAGCGGAAGTGGGCGGGTCCTACCGTCCTCCAGCCCCCTGCCATGCCCAGGCTTGCCCTGGCAACTGTTGCTGGGCCCCAAAGCGGAAGTGGGCGGGTCCTGGCGCCCTCCAGCCCCCTGCCATGCCCAGGCTTGCCCTGGCAACTGTTGCTGGGCCCCAAAGCGGAAGTGGGCGGGTCCCACCGTCCTCCAGCCCCCTGCCATGCCCAGGCTTGCAACTGTTGCTGGGCCCCAAAGCGGAAGTGGGCGGGTCCTACCGTCCTCCAGCCCCCTGCCATGCCCAGGCTTGCCCTGGCAACTGTTGCTGGGCCCCAAAGCGGAAGTGGGCGGGTCCTGGCGCCCTCCAGCCCCCTGCCATGCCCAGGCTTGCCCTGGCAACTGTTGCTGGGCCCCAAAGCGGAAGTGGGCGGGTCCTACCGTCCTCCAGCCCCCTGCCATGCCCAGGCTTGCCCTGGCAACTGTTGCTGGGCCCCAAAGCGGAAGTGGGCGGGTCCTGGCGCCCTCCAGCCCCATGCCATGCCCAGGGTTGCCTTGGGAACTGTTGCTGGGCCCCAAAGCGGAAGTGGGCGGGTCCTACCGTCCTCCAGCCCCCTGCCATGCCCAGGCTTGCCCTGGCAACTGTTGCTGGTCCCCAAAGCGGAAGTGGGCGGGTCCTACCGTCCTCCAGCCCCCTGCCATGCCCAGGCTTGCCCTGGCAGATGTTGCTGGTCCCCAAAGCGGAAGTGGGCGGGTCCTACCGTCCTCCAGCCCCCTGCCATGCCCAGGCTTGCCCTGGCAACTGTTGCTGGGCCCCAAAGCGGAAGTGGGCGGGTCCTGGCGCCCTCCAGCCCCCTGCCATGCCCAGCAACTGTTGATGGGCCCCAAAGCGGATGTGGGCGGGTCCTGGCGCCTTCCAGCCCCCTGCCATGCCCAGGCTTGCCCTGGCAACTGTTGCTGGGCCCCAAAGCGGAAGTGGGCGGGTCCCACCGTCCTCCAGCCCCCTGCCATGCCCAGGCTTGCCCTGGCAACTGTTGCTGGGCCCCAAAGCGGAAGTGGGCGGGTCCTTCCGTCCTCCAGCCCCCTGCCATGCCCAGGCTTGCCCTGGCAACTGTTGCTGGGCCCCAAAGCGGAAGTGGGCGGGTCCTACCGTCCTCCAGCCCCCTGCCATGCCCAGGGTTGCCCTGGCAACTGTTGCTGGGCCCCAAAGCGGAAGTGGGCGGGTCCTTCCGTCCTCCAGCCCCCTGCCATGCCCAGGCTTGCCCTGGCAACTGTTGCTGGGCCCCAAAGCGGAAGTGGGCGGGTCCTACCGTCCTCCAGCCCCCTGCCATGCCCAGGCTTGCCCTGGCAACTGTTGCTGGGCCCCAAAGCGGAAGTGGGCGGGTCCTGGCGCCCTCCAGCCCCCTGCCATGCCCAGGCTTGCCCTGGCAACTGTTGCTGGGCCCCAAAGCGGAAGTGGGCGGGTCCTACCGTCCTCCAGCCCCCTGCCATGCCCAGGCTTGCCCTGGCAACTGTTGCTGGGCCCCAAAGCGGAAGTGGGCGGGTCCTGGCGCCCTCCAGCCCCCTGCCATGCCCAGGCTTGCCCTGGCAACTGTTGCTGGGCCCCAAAGCGGAAGTGGGCGGGTCCTACCGTCCTCCAGCCCCCTGCCATGCCCAGGCTTGCCCTGGCAACTGTTGCTGGGCCCCAAAGCGGAAGTGGGCGGGTCCTGGCGCCCTCCAGCCCCATGCCATGCCCAGGGTTGCCCTGGGAACTGTTGCTGGGCCCCAAAGCGGAAGTGGGCGGGTCCTACCGTCCTCCAGCCCCCTGCCATGCCCAGGCTTGCCCTGGCAGATGTTGCTGTTCCCCAAAGCGGAAGTGGGCGGGTCCTACCGTCCTCCAGCCCCCTGCCATGCCCAGGCTTGCCCTGGCAACTGTTGCTGGGCCCCAAAGCGGAAGTGGGCGGGTCCTACCGTCCTCCAGCCCCCTGCCATGCCCAGGCTTGCCCTGGCAACTGTTGCTGGGCCCCAAAGCGGAAGTGGGCGGGTCCTACCGTCCTCCAGCCCCCTGCCATGCCCAGGCTTGCCCTGGCAACTGTTGCTGGGCCCCAAAGCGGAAGTGGGCGGGTCCTGGCGCCCTCCAGCCCCCTGCCATGCCCAGGCTTGCCCTGGCAACTGTTGCTGGGCCCCAAAGCGGAAGTGGGCGGGTCCTGGCGCCCTCCAGCCCCATGCCATGCCCAGGGTTGCCCTGGGAACTGTTGCTGGGCCCCAAAGCGGAAGTGGGCGGGTCCTACCGTCCTCCAGCCCCCTGCCATGCCCAGGCTTGCCCTGGCAGATGTTGCTGTTCCCCAAAGCGGAAGTGGGCGGGTCCTACCGTCCTCCAGCCCCCTGCCATGCCCAGGCTTGCCCTGGCAACTGTTGCTGGGCCCCAAAGCGGAAGTGGGCGGGTCCTACCGTCCTCCAGCCCCCTGCCATGCCCAGGCTTGCCCTGGCAACTGTTGCTGGGCCCCAAAGCGGAAGTGGGCGGGTCCTGGCGCCCTCCAGCCCCCTGCCATGCCCAGGCTTGCCCTGGCAACTGTTGCTGGGCCCCAAAGCGGAAGTGGGCGGGTCCCACCGTCCTCCAGCCCCCTGCCATGCCCAGGCTTGCAACTGTTGCTGGGCCCCAAAGCGGAAGTGGGCGGGTCCTACCGTCCTCCAGCCCCCTGCCATGCCCAGGCTTGCCCTGGCAACTGTTGCTGGGCCCCAAAGCGGAAGTGGGCGGGTCCTGGCGCCCTCCAGCCCCCTGCCATGCCCAGGCTTGCCCTGGCAACTGTTGCTGGGCCCCAAAGCGGAAGTGGGCGGGTCCTACCGTCCTCCAGCCCCCTGCCATGCCCAGGCTTGCCCTGGCAACTGTTGCTGGGCCCCAAAGCGGAAGTGGGCGGGTCCTGGCGCCCTCCAGCCCCATGCCATGCCCAGGGTTGCCTTGGGAACTGTTGCTGGGCCCCAAAGCGGAAGTGGGCGGGTCCTACCGTCCTCCAGCCCCCTGCCATGCCCAGGCTTGCCCTGGCAACTGTTGCTGGTCCCCAAAGCGGAAGTGGGCGGGTCCTACCGTCCTCCAGCCCCCTGCCATGCCCAGGCTTGCCCTGGCAGATGTTGCTGGTCCCCAAAGCGGAAGTGGGCGGGTCCTACCGTCCTCCAGCCCCCTGCCATGCCCAGGCTTGCCCTGGCAACTGTTGCTGGGCCCCAAAGCGGAAGTGGGCGGGTCCTGGCGCCCTCCAGCCCCCTGCCATGCCCAGCAACTGTTGATGGGCCCCAAAGCGGATGTGGGCGGGTCCTGGCGCCTTCCAGCCCCCTGCCATGCCCAGGCTTGCCCTGGCAACTGTTGCTGGGCCCCAAAGCGGAAGTGGGCGGGTCCCACCGTCCTCCAGCCCCCTGCCATGCCCAGGCTTGCCCTGGCAACTGTTGCTGGGCCCCAAAGCGGAAGTGGGCGGGTCCTTCCGTCCTCCAGCCCCCTGCCATGCCCAGGCTTGCCCTGGCAACTGTTGCTGGGCCCCAAAGCGGAAGTGGGCGGGTCCTACCGTCCTCCAGCCCCCTGCCATGCCCAGGGTTGCCCTGGCAACTGTTGCTGGGCCCCAAAGCGGAAGTGGGCGGGTCCTTCCGTCCTCCAGCCCCCTGCCATGCCCAGGCTTGCCCTGGCAACTGTTGCTGGGCCCCAAAGCGGAAGTGGGCGGGTCCTACCGTCCTCCAGCCCCCTGCCATGCCCAGGCTTGCCCTGGCAACTGTTGCTGGGCCCCAAAGCGGAAGTGGGCGGGTCCTGGCGCCCTCCAGCCCCCTGCCATGCCCAGGCTTGCCCTGGCAACTGTTGCTGGGCCCCAAAGCGGAAGTGGGCGGGTCCTACCGTCCTCCAGCCCCCTGCCATGCCCAGGCTTGCCCTGGCAACTGTTGCTGGGCCCCAAAGCGGAAGTGGGCGGGTCCTGGCGCCCTCCAGCCCCCTGCCATGCCCAGGCTTGCCCTGGCAACTGTTGCTGGGCCCCAAAGCGGAAGTGGGCGGGTCCTACCGTCCTCCAGCCCCCTGCCATGCCCAGGCTTGCCCTGGCAACTGTTGCTGGGCCCCAAAGCGGAAGTGGGCGGGTCCTGGCGCCCTCCAGCCCCATGCCATGCCCAGGGTTGCCCTGGGAACTGTTGCTGGGCCCCAAAGCGGAAGTGGGCGGGTCCTACCGTCCTCCAGCCCCCTGCCATGCCCAGGCTTGCCCTGGCAGATGTTGCTGTTCCCCAAAGCGGAAGTGGGCGGGTCCTACCGTCCTCCAGCCCCCTGCCATGCCCAGGCTTGCCCTGGCAACTGTTGCTGGGCCCCAAAGCGGAAGTGGGCGGGTCCTACCGTCCTCCAGCCCCCTGCCATGCCCAGGCTTGCCCTGGCAACTGTTGCTGGGCCCCAAAGCGGAAGTGGGCGGGTCCTACCGTCCTCCAGCCCCCTGCCATGCCCAGGCTTGCCCTGGCAACTGTTGCTGGGCCCCAAAGCGGAAGTGGGCGGGTCCTGGCGCCCTCCAGCCCCCTGCCATGCCCAGGCTTGCCCTGGCAACTGTTGCTGGGCCCCAAAGCGGAAGTGGGCGGGTCCTGGCGCCCTCCAGCCCCATGCCATGCCCAGGGTTGCCCTGGGAACTGTTGCTGGGCCCCAAAGCGGAAGTGGGCGGGTCCTACCGTCCTCCAGCCCCCTGCCATGCCCAGGCTTGCCCTGGCAGATGTTGCTGTTCCCCAAAGCGGAAGTGGGCGGGTCCTACCGTCCTCCAGCCCCCTGCCATGCCCAGGCTTGCCCTGGCAACTGTTGCTGGGCCCCAAAGCGGAAGTGGGCGGGTCCTACCGTCCTCCAGCCCCCTGCCATGCCCAGGCTTGCCCTGGCAACTGTTGCTGGGCCCCAAAGCGGAAGTGGGCGGGTCCTACCGTCCTCCAGCCCCCTGCCATGCCCAGGCTTGCCCTGGCAACTGTTGCTGGGCCCCAAAGCGGAAGTGGGCGGGTCCTGGCGCCCTCCAGCCCCCTGCCATGCCCAGGCTTGCCCTGGCAACTGTTGCTGGGCCCCAAAGCAGAAGTGGGCGGGTCCTACCGTCCTCCAGCCCCCTGCCATGCCCAGGCTTGCCCTGGCAACTGTTGCTGGGCCCCAAAGCGGAAGTGGGCGGGTCCTACCGTCCTCCAGCCCCCTGCCATGCCCAGGCTTGCCCTGGCAACTGTTGCTGGGCCCCAAAGCGGAAGTGGGCGGGTCCTGGCGCCCTCCAGCCCCCTGCCATGCCCAGGCTTGCCCTGGCAACTGTTGCTGGGCCCCAAAGCGGAAGTGGGCGGGTCCTACCGTCCTCCAGCCCCCTGCCATGCCCAGGCTTGCCCTGGCAACTGTTGCTGGGCCCCAAAGCGGAAGTGGGCGGGTCCTACCGTCCTCCAGCCCCCTGCCATGCCCAGGCTTGCCCTGGCAACTGTTGCTGGGCCCCAAAGCGGAAGTGGGCGGGTCCTGGCGCCCTCCAGCCCCCTGCCATGCCCAGGGTTGCCCTGGGAACTGTTGCTGGGCCCCAAAGCGGAAGTGGGCGGGTCCTACCGTCCTCCAGCCCCCTGCCATGCCCAGGCTTGCCCTGGCAACTGTTGCTGTGCCCCAAAGCGGAAGTGGGCGGGTCCTGGCGCCCTCCAGCCCCCTGCCATGCCCAGGCTTGCCCTGGCAACTGTTGCTGGGCCCCAAAGCGGAAGTGGGCGGGTCATACCGTCCTCCAGCCCCCTGCCATGCCCAGGCTTGCCCTGGCAACTGTTGCTGGGCCCCAAAGCGGAAGTGGGCGGGTCCTGGTGCCCTCCAGCCCCCTGCCATGCCCAGGCTTGCCCTGGCAGATGTTGCTGGGCCCCAAAGCGGAAGTGGGCGGGTCCTGGCGCCTTCCAGCCCCCTGCCATGCCCAGGCTTGCCCTGGCAACTGTTGCTGGGCCCCAAAGCGGAAGTGGGCGGGTCCTACCGTCCTCCAGCCCCCTGCCATGCCCAGGCTTGCCCTGGCAGATGTTGCTGGTCCCCAAAGCGGAAGTGGGCGGGTCCTGGCGCCCTCCAGCCCCATGCCATGCCCAGGGTTGCCCTGGGAACTGTTGCTGGGCCCCAAAGCGGAAGTGGGCGGGTCCTACCGTCCTCCAGCCCACTGCCATGCCCAGGCTTGCCCTGGCAACTGTTGCTGGGCCCCAAAGCGGAAGTGGGCGGGTCCTGGCGCCCTCCAGCCCCCTGCCATGCCCAGGGTTGCCCTGGGAACTGTTGCTGGGCCCCAAAGCGGAAGTGGGCGGGTCCTACCGTCCTCCAGCCCCCTGCCATGCCCAGGCTTGCCCTGGCAACTGTTGCTGGGCCCCAAAGCGGAAGTGGGCGGGTCCTGGCGCCCTCCAGCCCCCTGCCATGCCCAGGGTTGCCCTGGGAACTGTTGCTGGGCCCCAAAGCGGAAGTGGGCGGGTCCTACCGTCCTCCAGCCCCCTGCCATGCCCAGGCTTGCCCTGGCAACTGTTGCTGTGCCCCAAAGCGGAAGTGGGCGGGTCCTGGCGCCCTCCAGCCCCCTGCCATGCCCAGGCTTGCCCTGGCAACTGTTGCTGGGCCCCAAAGCGGAAGTGGGCGGGTCCTGGCGCCTTCCAGCCCCCTGCCATGCCCAGGCTTGCCCTGGCAACTGTTGCTGGGCCCCAAAGCGGAAGTGGGCGGGTCCTACCGTCCTCCAGCCCCCTGCCATGCCCAGGCTTGCCCTGGCAGATGTTGCTGGGCCCCAAAGCGGAAGTGGGCGGGTCCTGGCGCCCTCCAGCCCCATGCCATGCCCAGGGTTGCCCTGGGAACTGTTGCTGGGCCCCAAAGCGGAAGTGGGCGGGTCCTACCGTCCTCCAGCCCCCTGCCATGCCCTGGCTTGCCCTGGCAACTGTTGCTGGTCCCCAAAGCGGAAGTGGGCGGGTCCTACCGTCCTCCAGCCCCCTGCCATGCCCAGGCTTGCCCTGGCAACTGTTGCTGGGCCCCAAAGCGGAAGTGGGCGGGTCCTGGCGCCTTCCAGCCCCCTGCCATGCCCAGGCTTGCCCTGGCAACTGTTGCTGGGCCCCAAAGCGGAAGTGGGCGGGTCCTACCGTCCTCCAGCCCCCTGCCATGCCCAGGCTTGCCCTGGCAACTGTTGCTGGGCCCCAAAGCGGAAGTGGGCGGGTCCTACCGTCCTCCAGCCCCCTGCCATGCCCAGGCTTGCCCTGGCAACTGTTGCTGGGCCCCAAAGCGGAAGTGGGCGGGTCCTACCGTCCTCCAGCCCCCTGCCATGCCCAGGCTTGCCCTGGCAACTGTTGCTGGGCCCCAAAGCGAAAGTGGGCGGGTCCTACCGTCCTCCAGCCCCCTGCCATGCCCAGGCTTGCCCTGGCAACTGTTGCTGGGCCCCAAAGCGGAAGTGGGCGGGTCCTACCGTCCTCCAGCCCCCTGCCATGCCCAGGCTTGCCCTGGCAACTGTTGCTGGGCCCCAAAGCGAAAGTGGGCGGGTCCTACCGTCCTCCAGCCCCCTGCCATGCCCAGGCTTGCCCTGGCAACTGTTGCTGGGCCCCAAAGCGGAAGTGGGCGGGTCCTACCGTCCTCCAGCCCCCTGCCATGCCCAGGCTTGCCCTGGCAACTGTTGCTGGGCCCCAAAGCGGAAGTGGGCGGGTCCTGGCGCCCTCCAGCCCCATGCCATGCCCAGGGTTGCCCTGGCAACTGTTGCTGGTCCCCAAAGCGGAAGTGGGCGGGTCCTTCCGTCCTCCAGCCCCCTGCCATGCCCAGGCTTGCCCTGGCAACTGTTGCTGGGCCCCAAAGCGGAAGTGGGCGGGTCCTACCGTCCTCCAGCCCCCTGCCATGCCCAGGCTTGCCCTGGCAGATGTTGCTGGTCCCCAAAGCGGAAGTGGGCGGGTCCTACCGTCCTCCAGCCCCCTGCCATGCCCAGGCTTGCCCTGGCAACTGTTGCTGGGCCCCAAAGCGGAAGTGGGCGGGTCCTACCATCCTCCAGCCCCCTGCCATGCCCAGGCTTGCCCTGGCAACTGTTGCTGGGCCCCAAAGCGGAAGTGGGCGGGTCCTACCGTCCTCCAGCCCCCTGAAATGCCCAGGCTTGCCCTGGCAACTGTTGCTGGGCCCCAAAGCGGAAGTGGGCGGGTCCTGGCGCCCTCCAGCCCCCTGCCATGCCCAGGCTTGCCCTGGCAACTGTTGCTGGGCCCCAAAGCGGAAGTGGGCGGGTCCTACCGTCCTCCAGCCCCCTGCCATGCCCAGGCTTGCCCTGGCAACTGTTGCTGGGCCCCAAAGCGGAAGTGGGCGGGTCCTGGCGCCCTCCAGCCCCATGCCATGCCCAGGGTTGCCTTGGGAACTGTTGCTGGGCCCCAAAGCGGAAGTGGGCGGGTCCTACCGTCCTCCAGCCCCCTGCCATGCCCAGGCTTGCCCTGGCAACTGTTGCTGGTCCCCAAAGCGGAAGTGGGCGGGTCCTACCGTCCTCCAGCCCCCTGCCATGCCCAGGCTTGCCCTGGCAGATGTTGCTGGTCCCCAAAGCGGAAGTGGGCGGGTCCTACCGTCCTCCAGCCCCCTGCCATGCCCAGGCTTGCCCTGGCAACTGTTGCTGGGCCCCAAAGCGGAAGTGGGCGGGTCCTGGCGCCCTCCAGCCCCCTGCCATGCCCAGCAACTGTTGATGGGCCCCAAAGCGGATGTGGGCGGGTCCTGGCGCCTTCCAGCACCCTGCCATGCCCAGGCTTGCCCTGGCAACTGTTGCTGGGCCCCAAAGCGGAAGTGGGCGGGTCCCACCGTCCTCCAGCCCCCTGCCATGCCCAGGCTTGCCCTGGCAACTGTTGCTGGGCCCCAAAGCGGAAGTGGGCGGGTCCTTCCGTCCTCCAGCCCCCTGCCATGCCCAGGCTTGCCCTGGCAACTGTTGCTGGGCCCCAAAGCGGAAGTGGGCGGGTCCTACCGTCCTCCAGCCCCCTGCCATGCCCAGGGTTGCCCTGGCAACTGTTGCTGGGCCCCAAAGCGGAAGTGGGCGGGTCCTTCCGTCCTCCAGCCCCCTGCCATGCCCAGGCTTGCCCTGGCAACTGTTGCTGGGCCCCAAAGCGGAAGTGGGCGGGTCCTACCGTCCTCCAGCCCCCTGCCATGCCCAGGCTTGCCCTGGCAACTGTTGCTGGGCCCCAAAGCGGAAGTGGGCGGGTCCTGGCGCCCTCCAGCCCCCTGCCATGCCCAGGCTTGCCCTGGCAACTGTTGCTGGGCCCCAAAGCGGAAGTGGGCGGGTCCTACCGTCCTCCAGCCCCCTGCCATGCCCAGGCTTGCCCTGGCAACTGTTGCTGGGCCCCAAAGCGGAAGTGGGCGGGTCCTGGCGCCCTCCAGCCCCCTGCCATGCCCAGGCTTGCCCTGGCAACTGTTGCTGGGCCCCAAAGCGGAAGTGGGCGGGTCCTTCCGTCCTCCAGCCCCCTGCCATGCCCAGGCTTGCCCTGGCAACTGTTGCTGGGCCCCAAAGCGGAAGTGGGCGGGTCCTACCGTCCTCCAGCCCCCTGCCATGCCCAGGCTTGCCCTGGCAACTGTTGCTGGGCCCCAAAGCGGAAGTGGGCGGGTCCTGGCGCCCTCCAGCCCCCTGCCATGCCCAGGCTTGCCCTGGCAACTGTTGCTGGGCCCCAAAGCGGAAGTGGGCGGGTCATACCGTCCTCCAGCCCCCTGCTATGCCCAGGCTTGCCCTGGCAACTGTTGCTGGGCCCCACAGCGGAAGTGGGCGGGTCCTGGTGCCCTCCAGCCCCCTGCCATGCCCAGGCTTGCCCTGGCAGATGTTGCTGGGCCCCAAAGCGGAAGTGGGCGGGTCCTGGCGCCCTCCAGCCCCCTGCCATGCCCAGGCTTACCCTGGCAACTGTTGATGGGCCCCAAAGCGGAAGTGGGCGGGTCCTACCGTCCTCCAGCCCCCTGCCATGCCCAAGCTTGCCCTGGCAACTGTTGCTGGGCCCCAAAGCGGAAGTGGGCGGGTCCTGGCGCCTTCCAGCCCCCTGCCATGCCCAGGCTTGCCCTGGCAACTGTTGCTGGGCCCCAAAGCGGAAGTGGGCGGGTCCTACCGTCCTCCAGCCCCCTGCCATGCCCAGGCTTGCCCTGGCAGATGTTGCTGGTCCCCAAAGCGGAAGTGGGCGGGTCCTGGCGCCCTCCAGCCCCATGCCATGCCCAGGGTTGCCCTGGGAACTGTTGCTGGGCCCCAAAGCGGAAGTGGGCGGGTCCTACCGTCCTCCAGCCCACTGCCATGCCCAGGCTTGCCCTGGCAACTGTTGCTGGGCCCCAAAGCGGAAGTGGGCGGGTCCTGGCGCCCTCCAGCCCCCTGCCATGCCCAGGGTTGCCCTGGGAACTGTTGCTGGGCCCCAAAGCGGAAGTGGGCGGGTCCTACCGTCCTCCAGCCCCCTGCCATGCCCAGGCTTGCCCTGGCAACTGTTGCTGGGCCCCAAAGCGGAAGTGGGCGGGTCCTGGCGCCCTCCAGCCCCCTGCCATGCCCAGGGTTGCCCTGGGAACTGTTGCTGGGCCCCAAAGCGGAAGTGGGCGGGTCCTACCGTCCTCCAGCCCCCTGCCATGCCCAGGCTTGCCCTGGCAACTGTTGCTGTGCCCCAAAGCGGAAGTGGGCGGGTCCTGGCGCCCTCCAGCCCCCTGCCATGCCCAGGCTTGCCCTGGCAACTGTTGCTGGGCCCCAAAGCGGAAGTGGGCGGGTCCTGGCGCCTTCCAGCCCCCTGCCATGCCCAGGCTTGCCCTGGCAACTGTTGCTGGGCCCCAAAGCGGAAGTGGGCGGGTCCTACCGTCCTCCAGCCCCCTGCCATGCCCAGGCTTGCCCTGGCAGATGTTGCTGGGCCCCAAAGCGGAAGTGGGCGGGTCCTGGCGCCCTCCAGCCCCATGCCATGCCCAGGGTTGCCCTGGGAACTGTTGCTGGGCCCCAAAGCGGAAGTGGGCGGGTCCTACCGTCCTCCAGCCCCCTGCCATGCCCTGGCTTGCCCTGGCAACTGTTGCTGGTCCCCAAAGCGGAAGTGGGCGGGTCCTACCGTCCTCCAGCCCCCTGCCATGCCCAGGCTTGCCCTGGCAACTGTTGCTGGGCCCCAAAGCGGAAGTGGGCGGGTCCTGGCGCCTTCCAGCCCCCTGCCATGCCCAGGCTTGCCCTGGCAACTGTTGCTGGGCCCCAAAGCGGAAGTGGGCGGGTCCTACCGTCCTCCAGCCCCCTGCCATGCCCAGGCTTGCCCTGGCAACTGTTGCTGGGCCCCAAAGCGGAAGTGGGCGGGTCCTACCGTCCTCCAGCCCCCCTGCCATGCCCAGGCTTGCCCTAGCAACTGTTGCTGGGCCCCAAAGCGGAAGTGGGCGGGTCCTGGCGCCCTCCAGCCCCCTGCCATGCCCAGGCTTGCCCTGGCAACTGTTGCTGGGCCCCAAAGCGGAAGTGGGCGGGTCCTACCGTCCTCCAGCCCCCTGCCATGCCCAGGCTTGCCCTGGCAACTGTTGCTGGGCCCCAAAGCGGAAGTGGGCGGGTCCTACCGTCCTCCAGCCCCCTGCCATGCCCAGGCTTGCCCTGGCAACTGTTGCTGGGCCCCAAAGCGAAAGTGGGCGGGTCCTACCGTCCTCCAGCCCCCTGCCATGCCCAGGCTTGCCCTGGCAACTGTTGCTGGGCCCCAAAGCGGAAGTGGGCGGGTCCTACCGTCCTCCAGCCCCCTGCCATGCCCAGGCTTGCCCTGGCAACTGTTGCTGGGCCCCAAAGCGAAAGTGGGCGGGTCCTACCGTCCTCCAGCCCCCTGCCATGCCCAGGCTTGCCCTGGCAACTGTTGCTGGGCCCCAAAGCGGAAGTGGGCGGGTCCTACCGTCCTCCAGCCCCCTGCCATGCCCAGGCTTGCCCTGGCAACTGTTGCTGGGCCCCAAAGCGGAAGTGGGCGGGTCCTGGCGCCCTCCAGCCCCATGCCATGCCCAGGGTTGCCCTGGCAACTGTTGCTGGTCCCCAAAGCGGAAGTGGGCGGGTCCTTCCGTCCTCCAGCCCCCTGCCATGCCCAGGCTTGCCCTGGCAACTGTTGCTGGGCCCCAAAGCGGAAGTGGGCGGGTCCTACCGTCCTCCAGCCCCCTGCCATGCCCAGGCTTGCCCTGGCAGATGTTGCTGGTCCCCAAAGCGGAAGTGGGCGGGTCCTACCGTCCTCCAGCCCCCTGCCATGCCCAGGCTTGCCCTGGCAACTGTTGCTGGGCCCCAAAGCGGAAGTGGGCGGGTCCTACCATCCTCCAGCCCCCTGCCATGCCCAGGCTTGCCCTGGCAACTGTTGCTGGGCCCCAAAGCGGAAGTGGGCGGGTCCTACCGTCCTCCAGCCCCCTGAAATGCCCAGGCTTGCCCTGGCAACTGTTGCTGGGCCCCAAAGCGGAAGTGGGCGGGTCCTGGCGCCCTCCAGCCCCCTGCCATGCCCAGGCTTGCCCTGGCAACTGTTGCTGGGCCCCAAAGCGGAAGTGGGCGGGTCCTACCGTCCTCCAGCCCCCTGCCATGCCCAGGCTTGCCCTGGCAACTGTTGCTGGGCCCCAAAGCGGAAGTGGGCGGGTCCTGGCGCCCTCCAGCCCCATGCCATGCCCAGGGTTGCCTTGGGAACTGTTGCTGGGCCCCAAAGCGGAAGTGGGCGGGTCCTACCGTCCTCCAGCCCCCTGCCATGCCCAGGCTTGCCCTGGCAACTGTTGCTGGTCCCCAAAGCGGAAGTGGGCGGGTCCTACCGTCCTCCAGCCCCCTGCCATGCCCAGGCTTGCCCTGGCAGATGTTGCTGGTCCCCAAAGCGGAAGTGGGCGGGTCCTGGCGCCCTCCAGCCCCCTGCCATGCCCAGGCTTGCCCTGGCAACTGTTGCTGGGCCCCAAAGCGGAAGTGGGCGGGTCCTGGCGCCCTCCAGCCCCCTGCCATGCCCAGGCTTGCCCTGGCAACTGTTGATGGGCCCCAAAGCGGAAGTGGGCGGGTCCTACCGTCCTCCAGCCCCCTGCCATGCCCAGGCTTGCCCTGGCAACTGTTGCTGGTCCACAAAGCGGAAGTGGGCGGGTCCTACCGTCCTCCAGCCCCCTGCCATGCCCAAGCTTGCCCTGGCAACTGTTGCTGGGCCCCAAAGCGGAAGTGGGCGGGTCCTGGCGCCTTCCAGCCCCCTGCCATGCCCAGGCTTGCCCTGGCAGATGTTGCTGGTCCCCAAAGCGGAAGTGGGCGGGTCCTGGCGCCCTCCAGCCCCCTGCCATGCCCAGGCTTGCCCTGGCAGATGTTGCTGGTCCCCAAAGCGGAAGTGGGCGGGTCCTGGCGCCCTCCAGCCCCATGCCATGCCCAGGGTTGCTCTGGGAACTGTTGCTGGGCCCCAAAGCGGAAGTGGGCGGGTCCTACCGTCCTCCAGCCCACTGCCATGCCCAGGCTTGCCCTGGCAACTGTTGCTGGGCCCCAAAGCGGAAGTGGGCGGGTCCTGGCGCCCTCCAGCCCCCTGCCATGCCCAGGGTTGCCCTGGGAACTGTTGCTGGGCCCCAAAGCGGAAGTGGGCGGGTCCTACCGTCCTCCAGCCCCCTGCCATGCCCAGGCTTGCCCTGGCAACTGTTGCTGGGCCCCAAAGCGGAAGTGGGCGGGTCCTGGCGCCCTCCAGCCCCCTGCCATGCCCAGGGTTGCCCTGGGAACTGTTGCTGGGCCCCAAAGCGGAAGTGGGCGGGTCCTACCGTCCTCCAGCCCCCTGCCATGCCCAGGCTTGCCCTGGCAACTGTTGCTGTGCCCCAAAGCGGAAGTGGGCGGGTCCTGGCGCCCTCCAGCCCCCTGCCATGCCCAGGCTTGCCCTGGCAACTGTTGCTGGGCCCCAAAGCGGAAGTGGGCGGGTCCTGGCGCCTTCCAGCCCCCTGCCATGCCCAGGCTTGCCCTGGCAACTGTTGCTGGGCCCCAAAGCGGAAGTGGGCGGGTCCTACCGTCCTCCAGCCCCCTGCCATGCCCAGGCTTGCCCTGGCAGATGTTGCTGGGCCCCAAAGCGGAAGTGGGCGGGTCCTGGCGCCCTCCAGCCCCATGCCATGCCCAGGGTTGCCCTGGGAACTGTTGCTGGGCCCCAAAGCGGAAGTGGGCGGGTCCTACCGTCCTCCAGCCCCCTGCCATGCCCTGGCTTGCCCTGGCAACTGTTGCTGGTCCCCAAAGCGGAAGTGGGCGGGTCCTACCGTCCTCCAGCCCCCTGCCATGCCCAGGCTTGCCCTGGCAACTGTTGCTGGGCCCCAAAGCGGAAGTGGGCGGGTCCTGGCGCCTTCCAGCCCCCTGCCATGCCCAGGCTTGCCCTGGCAACTGTTGCTGGGCCCCAAAGCGGAAGTGGGCGGGTCCTACCGTCCTCCAGCCCCCTGCCATGCCCAGGCTTGCCCTGGCAACTGTTGCTGGGCCCCAAAGCGGAAGTGGGCGGGTCCTACCGTCCTCCAGCCCCCCTGCCATGCCCAGGCTTGCCCTAGCAACTGTTGCTGGGCCCCAAAGCGGAAGTGGGCGGGTCCTGGCGCCCTCCAGCCCCCTGCCATGCCCAGGCTTGCCCTGGCAACTGTTGCTGGGCCCCAAAGCGGAAGTGGGCGGGTCCTACCGTCCTCCAGCCCCCTGCCATGCCCAGGCTTGCCCTGGCAACTGTTGCTGGGCCCCAAAGCGGAAGTGGGCGGGTCCTACCGTCCTCCAGCCCCCTGCCATGCCCAGGCTTGCCCTGGCAACTGTTGCTGGGCCCCAAAGCGAAAGTGGGCGGGTCCTACCGTCCTCCAGCCCCCTGCCATGCCCAGGCTTGCCCTGGCAACTGTTGCTGGGCCCCAAAGCGGAAGTGGGCGGGTCCTACCGTCCTCCAGCCCCCTGCCATGCCCAGGCTTGCCCTGGCAACTGTTGCTGGGCCCCAAAGCGAAAGTGGGCGGGTCCTACCGTCCTCCAGCCCCCTGCCATGCCCAGGCTTGCCCTGGCAACTGTTGCTGGGCCCCAAAGCGGAAGTGGGCGGGTCCTACCGTCCTCCAGCCCCCTGCCATGCCCAGGCTTGCCCTGGCAACTGTTGCTGGGCCCCAAAGCGGAAGTGGGCGGGTCCTGGCGCCCTCCAGCCCCATGCCATGCCCAGGGTTGCCCTGGCAACTGTTGCTGGTCCCCAAAGCGGAAGTGGGCGGGTCCTTCCGTCCTCCAGCCCCCTGCCATGCCCAGGCTTGCCCTGGCAACTGTTGCTGGGCCCCAAAGCGGAAGTGGGCGGGTCCTACCGTCCTCCAGCCCCCTGCCATGCCCAGGCTTGCCCTGGCAGATGTTGCTGGTCCCCAAAGCGGAAGTGGGCGGGTCCTACCGTCCTCCAGCCCCCTGCCATGCCCAGGCTTGCCCTGGCAACTGTTGCTGGGCCCCAAAGCGGAAGTGGGCGGGTCCTACCATCCTCCAGCCCCCTGCCATGCCCAGGCTTGCCCTGGCAACTGTTGCTGGGCCCCAAAGCGGAAGTGGGCGGGTCCTACCGTCCTCCAGCCCCCTGAAATGCCCAGGCTTGCCCTGGCAACTGTTGCTGGGCCCCAAAGCGGAAGTGGGCGGGTCCTGGCGCCCTCCAGCCCCCTGCCATGCCCAGGCTTGCCCTGGCAACTGTTGCTGGGCCCCAAAGCGGAAGTGGGCGGGTCCTACCGTCCTCCAGCCCCCTGCCATGCCCAGGCTTGCCCTGGCAACTGTTGCTGGGCCCCAAAGCGGAAGTGGGCGGGTCCTGGCGCCCTCCAGCCCCATGCCATGCCCAGGGTTGCCTTGGGAACTGTTGCTGGGCCCCAAAGCGGAAGTGGGCGGGTCCTACCGTCCTCCAGCCCCCTGCCATGCCCAGGCTTGCCCTGGCAACTGTTGCTGGTCCCCAAAGCGGAAGTGGGCGGGTCCTACCGTCCTCCAGCCCCCTGCCATGCCCAGGCTTGCCCTGGCAGATGTTGCTGGTCCCCAAAGCGGAAGTGGGCGGGTCCTGGCGCCCTCCAGCCCCCTGCCATGCCCAGGCTTGCCCTGGCAACTGTTGCTGGGCCCCAAAGCGGAAGTGGGCGGGTCCTGGCGCCCTCCAGCCCCCTGCCATGCCCAGGCTTGCCCTGGCAACTGTTGATGGGCCCCAAAGCGGAAGTGGGCGGGTCCTACCGTCCTCCAGCCCCCTGCCATGCCCAGGCTTGCCCTGGCAACTGTTGCTGGTCCACAAAGCGGAAGTGGGCGGGTCCTACCGTCCTCCAGCCCCCTGCCATGCCCAAGCTTGCCCTGGCAACTGTTGCTGGGCCCCAAAGCGGAAGTGGGCGGGTCCTGGCGCCTTCCAGCCCCCTGCCATGCCCAGGCTTGCCCTGGCAGATGTTGCTGGTCCCCAAAGCGGAAGTGGGCGGGTCCTGGCGCCCTCCAGCCCCCTGCCATGCCCAGGCTTGCCCTGGCAGATGTTGCTGGTCCCCAAAGCGGAAGTGGGCGGGTCCTGGCGCCCTCCAGCCCCATGCCATGCCCAGGGTTGCTCTGGGAACTGTTGCTGGGCCCCAAAGCGGAAGTGGGCGGGTCCTACCGTCCTCCAGCCCCCTGCCATGCCCAGGCTTGCCCTGGCAACTGTTGCTGGGCCCCAAAGCGGAAGTGGGCGGGTCCTGGCGCCCTCCAGCCCCCTGCCATGCCCAGGGTTGCCCTGGGAACTGTTGCTGGGCCCCAAAGCGGAAGTGGGCGGGTCCTACCGTCCTCCAGCCCCCTGCCATGCCCAGGCTTGCCCTGGCAGATGTTGCTGGGCCCCAAAGCGGAAGTGGGCGGGTCCTGGCGCCCTCCAGCCCCATGCCATGCCCAGGGTTGCCCTGGGAACTGTTGCTGGGCCCCAAAGCGGAAGTGGGCGGGTCCTACCGTCCTCCAGCCCCCTGCCATGCCCTGGCTTGCCCTGGCAACTGTTGCTGGTCCCCAAAGCGGAAGTGGGCGGGTCCTACCGTCCTCCAGCCCCCTGCCATGCCCAGGCTTGCCCTGGCAACTGTTGCTGGGCCCCAAAGCGGAAGTGGGCGGGTCCTGGCGCCTTCCAGCCCCCTGCCATGCCCAGGCTTGCCCTGGCAACTGTTGCTGGGCCCCAAAGCGGAAGTGGGCGGGTCCTACCGTCCTCCAGCCCCCTGCCATGCCCAGGCTTGCCCTGGCAACTGTTGCTGGGCCCCAAAGCGGAAGTGGGCGGGTCCTTCCGTCCTCCAGCCCCCTGCCATGCCCAGGCTTGCCCTGGCAGATGTTGCTGGGCCCCAAAGCGGAAGTGGGCGGGTCCTTCCGTCCTCCAGCCCCCTGCCATGCCCAGGCTTGCCCTGGCAACTGTTGCTGGTCCCCAAAGCGGAAGTGGGCGGTTCCTACCGTCCTCCAGCCCCCTGCCATGCCCAGGCTTGCCCTGGCAACTGTTGCTGGGCCCCAAAGCGGAAGTGGGCGGGTCCTACCGTCCTCCAGCCCCCTGCCATGCCCAGGCTTGCCCTGGCAGATGTTGCTGGTCCCCAAAGCGGAAGTGGGCGGGTCCTACCGTCCTCCAGCCCCCTGCCATGCCCAGGCTTGCCCTGGCAACTGTTGCTGGGCCCCAAAGCGGAAGTGGGCGGGTCCTGGCGCCCTCCAGCCCCCTGCCATGCCCAGGCTTGCCCTGGCAACTGTTGCTGGGCCCCAAAGCGGAAGTGGGCGGGTCCTACCGTCCTCCAGCCCCATGCCATGCCCAGGCTTGCCCTGGCAACTGTTGCTGGGCCCCAAAGCGGAAGTGGGCGGGTCCTGGCGCCCTCCAGCCCCCTGCCATGCCCAGGCTTGCCCTGGCAACTGTTGCTGGGCCCCAAAGCGGAAGTGGGCGGGTCCCACCGTCCTCCAGCCCCCTGCCATGCCCAGGCTTGCCCTGGCAACTGTTGCTGGGCCCCAAAGCGGAAGTGGGCGGGTCCTGGCGCCCTCCAGCCCCCTGCCATGCCCAGGGTTGCCCTGGCAACTGTTGCTGGGCCCCAAAGCGGAAGTGGGCGGGTCCTTCCGTCCTCCAGCCCCCTGCCATGCCCAGGCTTGCCCTGGCAACTGTTGCTGGGCCCCAAAGCGGAAGTGGGCGGGTCCTACCGTCCTCCAGCCCCCTGCCATGCCCAGGCTTGCCCTGGCAGATGTTGCTGGTCCCCAAAGCGGAAGTGGGCGGGTCCTACCGTCCTCCAGCCCCCTGCCATGCCCAGGCTTGCCCTGGCAACTGTTGCTGGGCCCCAAAGCGGAAGTGGGCGGGTCCTACCGTCCTCCAGCCCCCTGCCATGCCCAGGCTTGCCCTGGCAACTGTTGCTGGGCCCCAAAGCGGAAGTGGGCGGGTCCTACCGTCCTCCAGCCCCCTGCCATGCCCAGGCTTGCCCTGGCAACTGTTGCTGGGCCCCAAAGCGGAAGTGGGCGGGTCCTGGCGCCCTCCAGCCCCCTGCCATGCCCAGGCTTGCCCTGGCAACTGTTGCTGGGCCCCAAAGCGGAAGTGGGCGGGTCCCACCGTCCTCCAGCCCCCTGCCATGCCCAGGCTTGCAACTGTTGCTGGGCCCCAAAGCGGAAGTGGGCGGGTCCTACCGTCCTCCAGCCCCCTGCCATGCCCAGGCTTGCCCTGGCAACTGTTGCTGGGCCCCAAAGCGGAAGTGGGCGGGTCCTGGCGCCCTCCAGCCCCCTGCCATGCCCAGGCTTGCCCTGGCAACTGTTGCTGGGCCCCAAAGCGGAAGTGGGCGGGTCCTACCGTCCTCCAGCCCCCTGCCATGCCCAGGCTTGCCCTGGCAACTGTTGCTGGGCCCCAAAGCGGAAGTGGGCGGGTCCTGGCGCCCTCCAGCCCCATGCCATGCCCAGGGTTGCCTTGGGAACTGTTGCTGGGCCCCAAAGCGGAAGTGGGCGGGTCCTACCGTCCTCCAGCCCCCTGCCATGCCCAGGCTTGCCCTGGCAACTGTTGCTGGTCCCCAAAGCGGAAGTGGGCGGGTCCTACCGTCCTCCAGCCCCCTGCCATGCCCAGGCTTGCCCTGGCAGATGTTGCTGGTCCCCAAAGCGGAAGTGGGCGGGTCCTACCGTCCTCCAGCCCCCTGCCATGCCCAGGCTTGCCCTGGCAACTGTTGCTGGGCCCCAAAGCGGAAGTGGGCGGGTCCTGGCGCCCTCCAGCCCCCTGCCATGCCCAGCAACTGTTGATGGGCCCCAAAGCGGATGTGGGCGGGTCCTGGCGCCTTCCAGCCCCCTGCCATGCCCAGGCTTGCCCTGGCAACTGTTGCTGGGCCCCAAAGCGGAAGTGGGCGGGTCCCACCGTCCTCCAGCCCCCTGCCATGCCCAGGCTTGCCCTGGCAACTGTTGCTGGGCCCCAAAGCGGAAGTGGGCGGGTCCTTCCGTCCTCCAGCCCCCTGCCATGCCCAGGCTTGCCCTGGCAACTGTTGCTGGGCCCCAAAGCGGAAGTGGGCGGGTCCTACCGTCCTCCAGCCCCCTGCCATGCCCAGGGTTGCCCTGGCAACTGTTGCTGGGCCCCAAAGCGGAAGTGGGCGGGTCCTTCCGTCCTCCAGCCCCCTGCCATGCCCAGGCTTGCCCTGGCAACTGTTGCTGGGCCCCAAAGCGGAAGTGGGCGGGTCCCACCGTCCTCCAGCCCCCTGCCATGCCCAGGCTTGCCCTGGCAACTGTTGCTGGGCCCCAAAGCGGAAGTGGGCGGGTCCTTCCGTCCTCCAGCCCCCTGCCATGCCCAGGCTTGCCCTGGCAACTGTTGCTGGGCCCCAAAGCGGAAGTGGGCGGGTCCTACCGTCCTCCAGCCCCCTGCCATGCCCAGGCTTGCCCTGGCAACTGTTGCTGGGCCCCAAAGCGGAAGTGGGCGGGTCCTGGCGCCCTCCAGCCCCATGCCATGCCCAGGGTTGCCCTGGGAACTGTTGCTGGGCCCCAAAGCGGAAGTGGGCGGGTCCTACCGTCCTCCAGCCCCCTGCCATGCCCAGGCTTGCCCTGGCAGATGTTGCTGTTCCCCAAAGCGGAAGTGGGCGGGTCCTACCGTCCTCCAGCCCCCTGCCATGCCCAGGCTTGCCCTGGCAACTGTTGCTGGGCCCCAAAGCGGAAGTGGGCGGGTCCTACCGTCCTCCAGCCCCCTGCCATGCCCAGGCTTGCCCTGGCAACTGTTGCTGGGCCCCAAAGCGGAAGTGGGCGGGTCCTACCGTCCTCCAGCCCCCTGCCATGCCCAGGCTTGCCCTGGCAACTGTTGCTGGGCCCCAAAGCGGAAGTGGGCGGGTCCTGGCGCCCTCCAGCCCCCTGCCATGCCCAGGCTTGCCCTGGCAACTGTTGCTGGGCCCCAAAGCGGAAGTGGGCGGGTCCTACCGTCCTCAAGCCCCCTGCCATGCCCAGGCTTGCCCTGGCAACTGTTGCTGGGCCCCAAAGCGGAAGTGGGCGGGTCCTGGCGCCCTCCAGCCCCCTGCCATGCCCAGGCTTGCCCTGGCAACTGTTGCTGGGCCCCAAAGCGGAAGTGGGCGGGTCCTGGCGCCCTCCAGCCCCATGCCATGCCCAGGGTTGCCCTGGGAACTGTTGCTGGGCCCCAAAGCGGAAGTGGGCGGGTCCTGGCGCCCTCCAGCCCCATGCCATGCCCAGGGTTGCCCTGGGAACTGTTGATGGGCCCCAAAGCGGAAGTGGGCGGGTCCTACCGTCCTCCAGCCCCCTGCCATGCCCTGGCTTGCCCTGGCAACTGTTGCTGGGCCCCAAAGCGGAAGTGGGCGGGTCCTACCGTCCTCCAGCCCCCTGCCATGCCCAGGCTTGCCCTGGCAACTGTTGCTGGGCCCCAAAGCGGAAGTGGGCGGGTCCTACCGTCCTCCAGCCCCCTGCCATGCCCAGGCTTGCCCTGGCAACTGTTGCTGGGCCCCAAAGCGGAAGTGGGCGGGTCATACCGTCCTCCAGCCCCCTGCTATGCCCAGGCTTGCCCTGGCAACTGTTGCTGGGCCCCACAGCGGAAGTGGGCGGGTCCTGGTGCCCTCCAGCCCCCTGCCATGCCCAGGCTTGCCCTGGCAGATGTTGCTGGTCCCCAAAGCGGAAGTGGGCGGGTCCTACCGTCCTCCAGCCCCCTGCCATGCCCAGGCTTGCCCTGGCAACTGTTGCTGGGCCCCAAAGCGGAAGTGGGCGGGTCCTACCGTCCTCCAGCCCCCTGCCATGCCCAGGCTTGCCCTGGCAACTGTTGATGGGCCCCAAAGCGGAAGTGGGCGGGTCCTACCGTCCTCCAGCCCCCTGCCATGCCCAGGCTTGCCCTGGCAACTGTTGCTGGGCCCCAAAGCGGAAGTGGGCGGGTCCTGGCGCCCTCCAGCCCCCTGCCATGCCCAGGCTTGCCCTGGCAACTGTTGCTGGGCCCCAAAGCGGAAGTGGGCGGGTCCTACCGTCCTCCAGCCCCCTGCCATGCCCAGGCTTGCCCTGGCAACTGTTGCTGGGCCCCAAAGCGGAAGTGGGCGGGTCCTGGCGCCCTCCAGCCCCCTGCCATGCCCAGGCTTGCCCTGGCAACTGTTGCTGGGCCCCAAAGCGGAAGTGGGCGGGTCCTACCGTCCTCCAGCCCCCTGCCATGCCCAGGCTTGCCCTGGCAGATGTTGCTGGTCCCCAAAGCAGAAGTGGGCGGGTCCTACCGTCCTCCAGCCCCCTGCCATGCCCTGGCTTGCCCTGGCAACTGTTGCTGGTCCCCAAAGCGGAAGTGGGCGGGTCCTACCGTCCTCCAGCCCCCTGCCATGCCCAGGCTTGCCCTGGCAACTGTTGCTGGGCCCCAAAGCGGAAGTGGGCGGGTCCTGGCGCCTTCCAGCCCCCTGCCATGCCCAGGCTTGCCCTGGCAACTGTTGCTGGGCCCCAAAGCGGAAGTGGGCGGGTCCTACCGTCCTCCAGCCCCCTGCCATGCCCAGGCTTGCCCTGGCAACTGTTGCTGGGCCCCAAAGCGGAAGTGGGCGGGTCCTACCGTCCTCCAGCCCCCTGCCATGCCCAGGCTTGCCCTGGCAACTGTTGCTGGGCCCCAAAGCGGAAGTGGGCGGGTCCTACCGTCCTCCAGCCCCCTGCCATGACCAGGGTTGCCCTGGCAACTGTTGCTGGGCCCCAAAGCGGAAGTGGGCGGGTCCTACCGTCCTCCAGCCCCCTGCCATGCCCAGGCTTGCCCTGGCAACTGTTGCTGGGCCCCAAAGCGGAAGTGGGCGGGTCCTACCGTCCTCCAGCCCCCTGCCATGCCCAGGCTTGCCCTGGCAACTGTTGATGGGCCCCAAAGCGGAAGTGGGCGGGTCCTACCGTCCTCCAGCCCCCTGCCATGCCCAGGCTTGCCCTGGCAACTGTTGCTGGGCCCCAAAGCGGAAGTGGGCGGGTCCTGGCGCCTTCCAGCCCCCTGCCATGCCCAGGCTTGCCCTGGCAACTGTTGCTGGGCCCCAAAGCGGAAGTGGGCGGGTCCTACCGTCCTCCAGCCCCCTGCCATGCCCAGGCTTGCCCTGGCAACTGTTGCTGGGCCCCAAAGCGGAAGTGGGCGGGTCCTACCGTCCTCCAGCCCCCCTGCCATGCCCAGGCTTGCCCTAGCAACTGTTTCTGGGCCCCAAAGCGGAAGTGGGCGGGTCCTGGCGCCCTCCAGCCCCCTGCCATGCCCAGGCTTGCCCTGACAACTGTTGCTGGGCCCCAAAGCGGAAGTGGGCGGGTCCTACCGTCCTCCAGCCCCCTGCCATGCCCAGGCTTGCCCTGGCAACTGTTGCTGGGCCCCAAAGCGGAAGTGGGCGGGTCCTACCGTCCTCCAGCCCCCTGCCATGCCCAGGCTTGCCCTGGCAACTGTTGATGGGCCCCAAAGCGGAAGTGGGCGGGTCCTACCGTACTCCAGCCCCCTGCCATGCCCAGGCTTGCCCTGTCAACTGTTGCTGGGCCCCAAAGCGGAAGTGGGCGGGTCCTGGCGCCCTCCAGCCCCCTGCCATGCCCAGGCTTGCCCTGGCAACTGTTGCTGGGCCCCAAAGCGGAAGTGGGCGGGTCCTACCGTCCTCCAGCCCCCTGCCATGCCCAGGCTTGCCCTGGCAACTGTTGCTGGGCCCCAAAGCGGAAGTGGGCGGGTCCTGGCGCCCTCCAGCCCCCTGCCATGCCCAGGCTTGCCCTGGCAACTGTTGCTGGGCCCCAAAGCGGAAGTGGGCGGGTCCTACCGTCCTCCAGCCCCCTGCCATGCCCAGGCTTGCCCTGGCAACTGTTGCTGGGCCCCAAAGCGGAAGTGGGCGGGTCCTGGCGCCCTCCAGCCCCCTGCCATGCCCAGGGTTGCCCTGGCAACTGTTGCTGGGCCCCAAAGCGGAAGTGGGCGGGTCCTACCGTCCTCCAGCCCCCTGCCATGCCCAGGCTTGCCCTGGCAACTGTTGCTGGTCCCCAAAGCGGAAGTGGGCGGGTCCTACCGTCCTCCAGCCCCCTGCCATGCCCAGGCTTGCCCTGGCAACTGTTGCTGGGCCCCAAAGCGGAAGTGGGCGGGTCCTGGCGCCTTCCAGCCCCCTGCCATGCCCAGGCTTGCCCTGGCAACTGTTGCTGGGCCCCAAAGCGGAAGTGGGCGGGTCCTACCGTCCTCCAGCCCCCTGCCATGCCCAGGCTTGCCCTGGCAACTGTTGCTGGGCCCCAAAGCGGAAGTGGGCGGGTCCTACCGTCCTCCAGCCCCCCTGCCATGCCCAGGCTTGCCCTAGCAACTGTTTCTGGGCCCCAAAGCGGAAGTGGGCGGGTCCTGGCGCCCTCCAGCCCCCTGCCATGCCCAGGCTTGCCCTGGCAACTGTTGCTGGGCCCCAAAGCGGAAGTGGGCGGGTCCTACCGTCCTCCAGCCCCCTGCCATGCCCAGGCTTGCCCTGGCAACTGTTGCTGGGCCCCAAAGCGGAAGTGGGCGGGTCCTACCGTCCTCCAGCCCCCTGCCATGCCCAGGCTTGCCCTGGCAACTGTTGATGGGCCCCAAAGCGGAAGTGGGCGGGTCCTACCGTACTCCAGCCCCCTGCCATGCCCAGGCTTGCCCTGTCAACTGTTGCTGGGCCCCAAAGCGGAAGTGGGCGGGTCCTGGCGCCCTCCAGCCCCCTGCCATGCCCAGGCTTGCCCTGGCAACTGTTGCTGGGCCCCAAAGCGGAAGTGGGCGGGTCCTACCGTCCTCCAGCCCCCTGCCATGCCCAGGCTTGCCCTGGCAACTGTTGCTGGGCCCCAAAGCGGAAGTGGGCGGGTCCTGGCGCCCTCCAGCCCCCTGCCATGCCCAGGCTTGCCCTGGCAACTGTTGCTGGGCCCCAAAGCGGAAGTGGGCGGGTCCTACCGTCCTCCAGCCCCCTGCCATGCCCAGGCTTGCCCTGGCAACTGTTGCTGGGCCCCAAAGCGGAAGTGGGCGGGTCCTGGCGCCCTCCAGCCCCCTGCCATGCCCAGGCTTGCCCTGGCAACTGTTGCTGGGCCCCAAAGCGGAAGTGGGCGGGTCCTGGCGCCCTCCAGCCCCATGCCATGCCCAGGGTTGCCCTGGGAACTGTTGCTGGGCCCCAAAGCGGAAGTGGGCGGGTCCTGGCGCCCTCCAGCCCCATGCCATGCCCAGGGTTGCCCTGGGAACTGTTGATGGGCCCCAAAGCGGAAGTGGGCGGGTCCTACCGTCCTCCAGCCCCCTGCCATGCCCTGGCTTGCCCTGGCAACTGTTGCTGGGCCCCAAAGCGGAAGTGGGCGGGTCCTACCGTCCTCCAGCCCCCTGCCATGCCCAGGCTTGCCCTGGCAACTGTTGCTGGGCCCCAAAGCGGAAGTGGGCGGGTCCTACCGTCCTCCAGCCCCCTGCCATGCCCAGGCTTGCCCTGGCAACTGTTGCTGGGCCCCAAAGCGGAAGTGGGCGGGTCATACCGTCCTCCAGCCCCCTGCTATGCCCAGGCTTGCCCTGGCAACTGTTGCTGGGCCCCACAGCGGAAGTGGGCGGGTCCTGGTGCCCTCCAGCCCCCTGCCATGCCCAGGCTTGCCCTGGCAGATGTTGCTGGTCCCCAAAGCGGAAGTGGGCGGGTCCTACCGTCCTCCAGCCCCCTGCCATGCCCAGGCTTGCCCTGGCAACTGTTGCTGGGTCCCAAAGCGGAAGTGGGCGGGTCCTACCGTCCTCCAGCCCCCTGCCATGCCCAGGCTTGCCCTGGCAACTGTTGATGGGCCCCAAAGCGGAAGTGGGCGGGTCCTACCGTCCTCCAGCCCCCTGCCATGCCCAGGCTTGCCCTGGCAACTGTTGCTGGGCCCCAAAGCGGAAGTGGGCGGGTCCTGGCGCCCTCCAGCCCCCTGCCATGCCCAGGCTTGCCCTGGCAACTGTTGCTGGGCCCCAAAGCGGAAGTGGGCGGGTCCTACCGTCCTCCAGCCCCCTGCCATGCCCAGGCTTGCCCTGGCAACTGTTGCTGGGCCCCAAAGCGGAAGTGGGCGGGTCCTGGCGCCCTCCAGCCCCCTGCCATGCCCAGGCTTGCCCTGGCAACTGTTGCTGGGCCCCAAAGCGGAAGTGGGCGGGTCCTACCGTCCTCCAGCCCCCTGCCATGCCCAGGCTTGCCCTGGCAACTGTTGCTGGGCCCCAAAGCGGAAGTGGGCGGGTCCTACCGTCCTCCAGCCCCCCTGCCATGCCCAGGCTTGCCCTGGCAACTGTTGATGGGCCCCAAAGCGGAAGTGGGCGGGTCCTACCGTCCTCCAGCCCCCTGCCATGCCCAGGCTTGCCCTGGCAACTGTTGCTGGGCCCCAAAGCGGAAGTGGGCGGGTCCTGGCGCCCTCCAGCCCCCTGCCATGCCCAGGCTTGCCCTGGCAACTGTTGCTGGGCCCCAAAGCGGAAGTGGGCGGGTCCTGGCGCCCTCCAGCCCCCTGCCATGCCCAGGCTTGCCCTGGCAACTGTTGCTGGGCCCCAAAGCGGAAGTGGGCGGGTCCTACCGTCCTCCAGCCCCCCTGCCATGCCCAGGCTTGCCCTAGCAACTGTTGCTGGGCCCCAAAGCGGAAGTGGGCGGGTCCTGGCGCCCTCCAGCCCCCTGCCATGCCCAGGCTTGCCCTGGCAACTGTTGCTGGGCCCCAAAGCGGAAGTGGGCGGGTCCTACCGTACTCCAGCCCCCTGCCATGCCCAGGCTTGCCCTGGCAACTGTTGCTGGGCCCCAAAGCGGAAGTGGGCGGGTCCTACCGTCCTCCAGCCCCCTGCCATGCCCAGGCTTGCCCTGTCAACTGTTGCTGGGCCCCAAAGCGGAAGTGGGCGGGTCCTGGCGCCCTCCAGCCCCCTGCCATGCCCAGGCTTGCCCTGTCAACTGTTGCTGGGCCCCAAAGCGGAAGTGGGCGGGTCCTGGCGCCCTCCAGCCCCCTGCCATGCCCAGGGTTGCCCTGGGAACTGTTGCTGGGCCCCAAAGCGAAAGTGGGCGGGTCCTACCGTCCTCCAGCCCCCTGACATGCCCAGGCTTGCCCTGGCAACTGTTGCTGGGCCCCAAAGCGGAAGTGGGCGGGTCCTGGCGCCCTCCAGCCCCCTGCCATGCCCAGGGTTGCCCTGGGAACTGTTGCTGGGCCCCAAAGCGGAAGTGGGCGGGTCCTACCGTCCTCCAGCCCCCTGCCATGCCCAGGCTTGCCCTGGCAACTGTTGCTGGTCCCCAAAGCGGAAGTGGGCGGGTCCTACCGTACTCCAGCCCCCTGCCATGCCCAGGCTTGCCCTGGCAACTGTTGCTGGGCCCAAAAGCGGAAGTGGGCGGGTCCTGGCGCCTTCCAGCCCCCTGCCATGCCCAGGCTTGCCCTGGCAACTGTTGCTGGGCCCCAAAGCGGACGTGGGCGGGTCCTGGCGCCCTCCAGCCCCGTGCCATGCCCAGGCTTGCCCTGGCAACTGTTGCTGGGCCCCAAAGCGGAAGTGGGCGGGTCCTACCGTCCTCCAGCCCCCTGCCATGCCCAGGCTTGCCCTGGCAACTGTTGATGGGCCCCAAAGCGGATGTGGGCAGGTCCTGGCGCCTTCCAGCCCCCTGCCATGCCCAGGCTTGCCCTGGCAACTGTTGCTGGGCCCCAAAGCGGAAGTGGGCGGGTCCTACCGTCCTCCAGCCCCCTGCCATGCCCAGGCTTGCCCTGGCAACTGTTGCTGGGCCCCAAAGCGGAAGTGGGCGGGTCATACCGTCCTCCAGCCCCCTGCTATGCCCAGGCTTGCCCTGGCAACTGTTGCTGGGCCCCACAGCGGAAGTGGGCGGGTCCTGGCGCCCTCCAGCCCCCTGCCATGCCCAGGCTTGCCCTGGCAACTGTTGCTGGGCCCCAAAGCGGAAGTGGGCGGGTCCTACCGTCCTCCAGCCCCCTGCCATGCCCAGGCTTGCCCTGGCAGATGTTGCTGGTCCCCAAAGCGGAAGTGGGCGGGTCCTACCGTCCTCCAGCCCCCCTGCCATGCCCAGGCTTGCCCTAGCAACTGTTGCTGGGCCCCAAAGCGGAAGTGGGCGGGTCCTGGCGCCCTCCAGCCCCCTGCCATGCCCAGGCTTGCCCTGGCAACTGTTGCTGGGCCCCAAAGCGGAAGTGGGCGGGTCCTACCGTACTCCAGCCCCCTGCCATGCCCAGGCTTGCCCTGGCAACTGTTGCTGGGCCCCAAAGCGGAAGTGGGCGGGTCCTACCGTCCTCCAGCCCCCTGCCATGCCCAGGCTTGCCCTGTCAACTGTTGCTGGGCCCCAAAGCGGAAGTGGGCGGGTCCTGGCGCCCTCCAGCCCCCTGCCATGCCCAGGCTTGCCCTGTCAACTGTTGCTGGGCCCCAAAGCGGAAGTGGGCGGGTCCTGGCGCCCTCCAGCCCCCTGCCATGCCCAGGCTTGCCCTGGCAACTGTTGCTGGGCCCCAAAGCGGAAGTGGGCGGGTCCTACCGTACTCCAGCCCCCTGCCATGCCCAGGCTTGCCCTGGCAACTGTTGCTGGGCCCCAAAGCGGAAGTGGGCGGGTCCTACCGTCCTCCAGCCCCCTGCCATGCCCAGGCTTGCCCTGTCAACTGTTGCTGGGCCCCAAAGCGGAAGTGGGCGGGTCCTGGCGCCCTCCAGCCCCCTGCCATGCCCAGGCTTGCCCTGTCAACTGTTGCTGGGCCCCAAAGCGGAAGTGGGCGGGTCCTGGCGCCCTCCAGCCCCCTGCCATGCCCAGGGTTGCCCTGGGAACTGTTGCTGGGCCCCAAAGCGAAAGTGGGCGGGTCCTACCGTCCTCCAGCCCCCTGACATGCCCAGGCTTGCCCTGGCAACTGTTGCTGGGCCCCAAAGCGGAAGTGGGCGGGTCCTGGCGCCCTCCAGCCCCCTGCCATGCCCAGGGTTGCCCTGGGAACTGTTGCTGGGCCCCAAAGCGGAAGTGGGCGGGTCCTACCGTCCTCCAGCCCCCTGCCATGCCCAGGCTTGCCCTGGCAACTGTTGCTGGTCCCCAAAGCGGAAGTGGGCGGGTCCTACCGTACTCCAGCCCCCTGCCATGCCCAGGCTTGCCCTGGCAACTGTTGCTGGGCCCAAAAGCGGAAGTGGGCGGGTCCTGGCGCCTTCCAGCCCCCTGCCATGCCCAGGCTTGCCCTGGCAACTGTTGCTGGGCCCCAAAGCGGACGTGGGCGGGTCCTGGCGCCCTCCAGCCCCGTGCCATGCCCAGGCTTGCCCTGGCAACTGTTGCTGGGCCCCAAAGCGGAAGTGGGCGGGTCCTACCGTCCTCCAGCCCCCTGCCATGCCCAGGCTTGCCCTGGCAACTGTTGATGGGCCCCAAAGCGGATGTGGGCGGGTCCTGGCGCCTTCCAGCCCCCTGCCATGCCCAGGCTTGCCCTGGCAACTGTTGCTGGGCCCCAAAGCGGAAGTGGGCGGGTCCTACCGTCCTCCAGCCCCCTGCCATGCCCAGGCTTGCCCTGGCAACTGTTGCTGGGCCCCAAAGCGGAAGTGGGCGGGTCATACCGTCCTCCAGCCCCCTGCTATGCCCATGCTTGCCCTGGCAACTGTTGCTGGGCCCCACAGCGGAAGTGGGCGGGTCCTGGCGCCCTCCAGCCCCCTGCCATGCCCAGGCTTGCCCTGGCAACTGTTGCTGGGCCCCAAAGCGGAAGTGGGCGGGTCCTACCGTACTCCAGCCCCCTGCCATGCCCAGGCTTGCCCTGGCAACTGTTGCTGGGCCCAAAGCGGAAGTGGGCGGGTCCTACCGTCCTCCAGCCCCCTGCCATGCCCAAGCTTGCCCTGGCAACTGTTGCTGGGCCCCAAAGCGGAAGTGGGCGGGTCCTGGGCGCCCTCCAGCCCCCTGCCATGCCCAGGCTTGCCCTGTCAACTGTTGCTGGGCCCCAAAGCGGAAGTGGGCGGGTCCTGGCGCCCTCCAGCCCCCTGCCATGCCCAGGGTTGCCCTGGGAACTGTTGCTGGGCCCCAAAGCGGAAGTGGGCGGGTCCTACCGTCCTCCAGCCCCCTGCCATGCCCAGGCTTGCCCTGGCAACTGTTGCTAGGCCCCAAAGCGGAAGTGGGCGGGTCCTGGCGCCCTCCAGCCCCCTGCCATGCCCAGGGTTGCCCTGGGAACTGTTGCTGGGCCCCAAAGCGGAAGTGGGCGGGTCCTACCGTCCTCCAGCCCCCTGCCATGCCCAGGCTTGCCCTGGCAACTGGTGCTGGGCCCAAAGCGGAAGTGGGCGGGTCCTACCGTCCTCCAGCCCCCTGCCATGCCCAGGCTTGCCCTGGCAACTGTTGCTGGGCCCCAAAGCGGAAGTGGGCGGGTCCTGGCGCCCTCCAGCCCCATGCCATGCCCAGGGTTGCCTTGGGAACTGTTGCTGGGCCCCAAAGCGGAAGTGGGCGGGTCCTTCCGTCCTCCAGCCCCCTGCCATGCCCAGGCTTGCCCTGGCAACTGTTGCTGGGCCCCAAAGCGGAAGTGGGCGGGTCCTACCGTCCTCCAGCCCCCTGCCATGCCCAGGCTTGCCCTGGCAACTGTTGCTGGGCCCCAAGCGGAAGTGGGCGGGTCCTGGCGCCCTCCAGCCCCATGCCATGCCCAGGGTTGCCTTGGGAACTGTTGCTGGGCCCAAAGCGGAAGTGGGCGGGTCCTTCCGTCCTCCAGCCCCCTGCCATGCCCAGGCTTGCCCTGGCAACTGTTGCTGGTCCCCAAAGCGGAAGTGGGCGGTTCCTACCGTCCTCCAGCCCCCTGCCATGCCCAGGCTTGCCCTGGCAACTGTTGCTGGGCCCCAAAGCGGAAGTGGGCGGGTCCTGGCGCCCTCCAGCCCCATGCCATGCCCAGGGTTGCCTTGGGAACTGTTGCTGGGCCCCAAAGCGGAAGTGGGCGGGTCCTTCCGTCCTCCAGCCCCCTGCCATGCCCAGGCTTGCCCTGGCAACTGTTGCTGGTCCCCAAAGCGGAAGTGGGCGGTTCCTACCGTCCTCCAGCCCCCTGCCATGCCCAGGCTTGCCCTGGCAAACTGTTGCTGGGCCCCAAAGCGGAAGTGGGCGGGTCCTACCGTCCTCCAGCCCCCTGCCATGCCCAGGCTTGCCCTGGCAGATGTTGCTGGGCCCCAAAGCGGAAGTGGGCGGGTCCTACCGTCCTCCAGCCCCCTGCCATGCCCAGGCTTGCCCTGGCAACTGTTGCTGGGCCCCAAAGCGGAAGTGGGCGGGTCCTGGCGCCCTCCAGCCCCATGCCATGCCCAGGGTTGCCTTGGGAACTGTTGCTTGGCCCCAAAGCGGAAGTGGGCGGGTCCTTCCGTCCTCCAGCCCCCTGCCATGCCCAGGCTTGCCCTGGCAACTGTTGCTGGTCCCCAAAGCAGAAGTGGGCGGTTCCTACCGTCCTCCAGCCCCCTGCCATGCCCAGGCCTTGCCCTGGCAACTGTTGCTGGGCCCCAAAGCGGAAGTGGGCGGGTCCTACCGTCCTCCAGCCCCTGCCATGCCCAGGCTTGCCCTGGCAGATGTTGCTGGTCCCCAAAGCGGAAGTGGGCGGGTCCTACCGTCCTCCAGCCCCCTGCCATGCCCAGGCTTGCCCTGGCAGATGTTGCTGGTCCCCAAAGCGGAAGTGGGCGGGTCCTACCGTCCTCCAGCCCCCTGCCATGCCCAGGCTTGCCCTGGCAACTGTTGCTGGGCCCCAAAGCGGAAGTGGGCGGGTCCTGGCGCCCTCCAGCCCCATGCCATGCCCAGGGTTGCCTTGGAACTGTTGCTGGGCCCCAAAGCGGAAGTGGGTGGGTCCTTCCGTCCTCCAGCCCCCTGCCATGCCCAGGCTTGCCCTGGCAACTGTTGCTGGTCCCCAAAGCAGAAGTGGGCGGTTCCTACCGTCCTCCAGCCCCTGCCATGCCCAGGCTTGCCCTGGCAACTGTTGCTGGGCCCCAAAGCGGAAGTGGGCGGGTCCTTCCGTCCTCCAGCCCCCTGCCATGCCCAGGCTTGCCCTGGCAACTGTTGCTGGGCCCCAAAGCGGAAGTGGGCGGGTCCTACCGTCCTCCAGCCCCCTGCCATGCCCAGGCTTGCCCTGGCAACTGTTGCTGGGCCCCAAAGCGGAAGTGGGCGGGTCCTGGCGCCCTCCAGCCCCCTGCCATGCCCAGGCTTGCCCTGGCAACTGTTGCTGGGCCCCAAAGCGGAAGTGGGCGGGTCCTACCGTCCTCCAGCCCCCTGCCATGCCCAGGCTTGCCCTGGCAACTGTTGCTGGGCCCCAAAGCGGAAGTGGGCGGGTCCTGGCGCCCTCCAGCCCCATGCCATGCCCAGGGTTGCCTTGGGAACTGTTGCTGTGCCCCAAAGCGGAAGTGGGCGGGTCCTACCGTCCTCCAGCCCCCTGCCATGCCCAGGCTTGCCCTGGCAACTGTTGCTGGGCCCCAAAGCGGAAGTGGGCGGGTCCTGGCGCCCTCCAGCCCCCTGCCATGCCCAGGCTTGCCCTGGCAACTGTTGCTGGGCCCCAAAGCGGAAGTGGGCGGGTCCTACCGTCCTCCAGCCCCCTGCCATGCCCAGGCTTGCCCTGGCAACTGTTGCTGGTCCCCAAAGCGGAAGTGGGCGGGTCCTACCGTACTCCAGCCCCCTGCCATGCCCAGGCTTGCCCTGGCAACTGTTGCTGGGCCCAAAAGCGGAAGTGGGCGGGTCCTGGCGCCTTCCAGCCCCCTGCCATGCCCAGGCTTGCCCTGGCAACTGTTGCTGGGCCCCAAAGCGGACGTGGGCGGGTCCTGGCGCCCTCCAGCCCCGTGCCATGCCCAGGCTTGCCCTGGCAACTGTTGCTGGGCCCCAAAGCGGAAGTGGGCGGGTCCTACCGTCCTCCAGCCCCCTGCCATGCCCAGGCTTGCCCTGGCAACTGTTGATGGGCCCCAAAGCGGATGTGGGCGGGTCCTGGCGCCTTCCAGCCCCCTGCCATGCCCAGGCTTGCCCTGGCAACTGTTGCTGGGCCCCAAAGCGGAAGTGGGCGGGTCCTACCGTCCTCCAGCCCCTGCCATGCCCAGGCTTGCCCTGGCAACTGTTGCTGGGCCCCAAAGCGGAAGTGGGCGGGTCATACCGTCCTCCAGCCCCCTGCTATGCCCCATGCTTGCCCTGGCAACTGTTGCTGGGCCCCACAGCGGAAGTGGGCGGGTCCTGGCGCCCTCCAGCCCCCTGCCATGCCCAGGCTTGCCCTGGCAACTGTTGCTGGGCCCCAAAGCGGAAGTGGGCGGGTCCTACCGTCCTCCAGCCCCCTGCCATGCCCAGGCTTGCCCTGGCAGATGTTGCTGGTCCCCAAAGCGGAAGTGGGCGGGTCCTACCGTCCTCCAGCCCCCCTGCCATGCCCAGGCTTGCCCTGGCAACTGTTGCTGGTCCCCAAAGCGGAAGTGGGCGGGTCCTACCGTACTCCAGCCCCCTGCCATGCCCAGGCTTGCCCTGGCAACTGTTGCTGGGCCCAAAAGCGGAAGTGGGCGGGTCCTGGCGCCTTCCAGCCCCCTGCCATGCCCAGGCTTGCCCTGGCAACTGTTGATGGGCCCCAAAGCGGATGTGGGCGGGTCCTGGCGCCTTCCAGCCCCCTGCCATGCCCAGGCTTGCCCTGGCAACTGTTGCTGGGCCCCAAAGCGGAAGTGGGCGGGTCCTACCGTCCTCCAGCCCCCTGCCATGCCCAGGCTTGCCCTGGCAACTGTTGCTGGGCCCCAAAGCGGAAGTGGGCGGGTCATACCGTCCTCCAGCCCCCTGCTATGCCCATGCTTGCCCTGGCAACTGTTGCTGGGCCCCACAGCGGAAGTGGGCGGGTCCTGGCGCCCTCCAGCCCCCTGCCATGCCCAGGCTTGCCCTGGCAACTGTTGCTGGGCCCCAAAGCGGAAGTGGGCGGGTCCTACCGTCCTCCAGCCCCCTGCCATGCCCAGGCTTGCCCTGGCAGATGTTGCTGGTCCCCAAAGCGGAAGTGGGCGGGTCCTACCGTCCTCCAGCCCCCCTGCCATGCCCAGGCTTGCCCTAGCAACTGTTGCTGGGCCCCAAAGCGGAAGTGGGCGGGTCCTACCGTCCTCCAGCCCCCTGCCATGCCCAGGCTTGCCCTGGCAACTGTTGCTGGGCCCCAAAGCGGAAGTGGGCGGGTCCTGGCGCCCTCCAGCCCCCTGCCATGCCCAGGCTTGCCCTGTCAACTGTTGCTGGGCCCCAAAGCGGAAGTGGGCGGGTCCTGGCGCCCTCCAGCCCCCTGCCATGCCCAGGGTTGCCCTGGGAACTGTTGCTGGGCCCCAAAGCGGAAGTGGGCGGGTCCTACCGTCCTCCAGCCCCCTGCCATGCCCAGGCTTGCCCTGGCAACTGTTGCTAGGCCCCAAAGCGGAAGTGGGCGGGTCCTGGCGCCCTCCAGCCCCCTGCCATGCCCAGGGTTGCCCTGGGAACTGTTGCTGGGCCCCAAAGCGGAAGTGGGCGGGTCCTACCGTCCTCCAGCCCCCTGCCATGCCCAGGCTTGCCCTGGCAACTGTTGCTGGGCCCAAAGCGGAAGTGGGCGGGTCCTACCGTCCTCCAGCCCCCTGCCATGCCCAGGCTTGCCCTGGCAACTGTTGCTGGGCCCCAAAGCGGAAGTGGGCGGGTCCTGGCGCCCTCCAGCCCCATGCCATGCCCAGGGTTGCCTTGGGAACTGTTGCTGGGCCCCAAAGCGGAAGTGGGCGGGTCCTTCCGTCCTCCAGCCCCCTGCCATGCCCAGGCTTGCCCTGGCAACTGTTGCTGGGCCCCAAAGCGGAAGTGGCGGGTCCTACCGTCCTCCAGCCCCCTGCCATGCCCAGGCTTGCCCTGGCAACTGTTGCTGGGCCCCAAAGCGGAAGTGGGCGGGTCCTGGCGCCCTCCAGCCCCATGCCATGCCCAGGGTTGCCTTGGGAACTGTTGCTGGGCCCCAAAGCGGAAGTGGGCGGGTCCTTCCGTCCTCCAGCCCCCTGCCATGCCCAGGCTTGCCCTGGCAACTGTTGCTGGTCCCCAAAGCGGAAGTGGGCGGTTCCTACCGTCCTCCAGCCCCCTGCCATGCCCAGGCTTGCCCTGGCAACTGTTGCTGGGCCCCAAAGCGGAAGTGGGCGGGTCCTACCGTCCTCCAGCCCCCTGCCATGCCCAGGCTTGCCCTGGCAGATGTTGCTGGGCCCCAAAGCGGAAGTGGGCGGGTCCTACCGTCCTCCAGCCCCCTGCCCTGCCCAGGCTTGCCCTGGCAACTGTTGCTGGGCCCCAAAGCGGAAGTGGGCGGGTCCTGGCGCCCTCCAGCCCCATGCCATGCCCAGGGTTGCCTTGGGAACTGTTGCTGGGCCCCAAAGCGGAAGTGGGCGGGTCCTTCCGTCCTCCAGCCCCCTGCCATGCCCAGGCTTGCCCTGGCAACTGTTGCTGGTCCCCAAAGCAGAAGTGGGCG
This sequence comes from Crinia signifera, assembly GCF_055691185.1. Taxonomy (NCBI): domain Eukaryota; kingdom Metazoa; phylum Chordata; class Amphibia; order Anura; family Myobatrachidae; genus Crinia; species Crinia signifera. The sequence goes on along the minus strand of NW_028142527.1, from coordinate 1,265 downwards.
GTTCCTACCGTCCTCCAGCCCCCTGCCATGCCCAGGCTTGCCCTGGCAACTGTTGCTGGGCCCCAAAGCGGAAGTGGGCGGGTCCTACCGTCCTCCAGCCCCCTGCCATGCCCAGGCTTGCCCTGGCAGATGTTGCTGGTCCCCAAAGCGGAAGTGGGCGGGTCCTACCGTCCTCCAGCCCCCTGCCATGCCCAGGCTTGCCCTGGCAGATGTTGCTGGTCCCCAAAGCGGAAGTGGGCGGGTCCTACCGTCCTCCAGCCCCCTGCCATGCCCAGGCTTGCCCTGGCAACTGTTGCTGGGCCCCAAAGCGGAAGTGGGCGGGTCCTACCGTCCTCCAGCCCCCTGCCATGCCCAGGCTTGCCCTGGCAACTGTTGCTGGGCCCCAAAGCGGAAGTGGGCGGGTCCTGGCGCCCTCCAGCCCCATGCCATGCCCAGGGTTGCCTTGGGAACTGTTGCTGGGCCCCAAAGCGGAAGTGGGCGGGTCCTACCGTCCTCCAGCCCCCTGCCATGCCCAGGCTTGCCCTGGCAACTGTTGCTGGGCCCCAAAGCGGTAGTGGGCGGGTCCTGGCGCCCTCCAGCCCCCTGCCAAGCACAGGCTTGCACTGGCAACTGTTGCTGGGCCCCAAAGCGGAAGTGGGCGGGTCCTACCGTCCTCCAGCCCCCTGCCATGCCCAGGCTTGCCCTGGCAACTGTTGCTGGGCCCCAAAGCGGAAGTGGGCGGGTCCTACAGTCCTCCAGCCCCCTGCCATGCCCAGGGTTGCCCTGGCATCTGTTGCTGGGCCCCAAAGCGGAAGTGGGCGGGTCCTACCGTCCTCCAGCCCCCTGCCATGCCCAGGCTTGCCCTGGCAACTGTTGCTGGGCCCCAAAGCGGAAGTGGGGCGGGTCCTGGCGCCCTCCAGCCCCCTGCCATGCCCAGGCTTGCCCTGGCAACTGTTGCTGGGCCCCAAAGCGGAGTGGGCGGGTCCTACCGTCCTCCAGCCCCCTGCCATGCCCAGGCTTGCCCTGGCAACTGTTGCTGGGCCCCAAAGCGGAAGTGGGCGGGTCCTGGCGCCCTCCAGCCCCCTGCCATGCCCAGGCTTGCCCTGGCAACTGTTGCTGGGCCCCAAAGCGGAAGTGGGCGGGTCCTACCGTCCTCCAGCCCCCTGCCATGCCCAGGCTTGCCCTGGCAACTGTTGCTGGGCCCCAAAGCGGAAGTGGGCGGGTCCCACCGTCCTCCAGCCCCCTGCCATGCCCAGGCTTGCCCTGGCAACTGTTGCTGGGCCCCA